>NW_006768868.1:15213-34119 GCF_000204055.1 Melampsora larici-populina 98AG31
TATTATTGGAACCCGTGTCGGTTACCTGGCTAAGCATGTGTTACATAGAGATACATAATAAGTAACATTGAAGAAATATGATTGAAATCGAATTAACTTATCTTGAGATGAAGCTGATGCTTCTTCATAAAATGGACTAATGGCTGTGCCAGCCATTTGCCATTGTGGTGCCATGCGACTAGCTTCAGAGTAAGATGACGGACTTGATAGGTCCACTTGTCATCAATGAACGTGACCGCCGCGCCTAAGAAAGCGTGGATATTGTTTGCCGTCGTCCAACCATCGTGAATGAGGGTGAACCTACCAACGTTGCCCTTGCAGAGTGGGACCATTTCGATTTCAAAGTTAGTTTGAAATCGTAAGTTCCAAAAAGTAATCACCACTCACATTGATTTCTTTCAAGACAGTGTCTTGAAAGGACACATACATGCCACCGGCTTCTCTGGCCACCCATGTTCGGCCGAAGATCTTAACGTTTTGGCGAGCGTAGCAAAAGGCAACACGGAGGAAATGGTCCTCAATTCGATTCCAAGGAAGGGCTTGCGCTAAGATCCACACCATAAGAATCTGGTTGAGGACTTCGATTTTGAAAGGTGGTGTTTTGGAATCGAAGAACTCAACCATCTGTCGCTGGTTGGTTTCTTTCTTCTTCGTCATGATATCGATAGCACTTGCTGGAAGATTGGCTCCTGAATCAATTTCAGCTTGACGACCAGCGCATGGTTTTCGAACTCGGCCGACGGCGTAACCGTCACGGTGCTGCTTGAGATTCGAATTAGAGTCATAATGAATACAAGGTTTTTTGGGACACCAGAGACACGGATACACAAGCGGTTTCATGTTCGGATCCTGTCAAATGAAAAGAAATATCAGTTCATGGACTGATATTAGATAAACAATGTGAATTTAATATGAGAAACATCAATATCATCATCTTACATCATCTGGTCCCCACTCGGGTTCTCCAAAATAATCCTGTACAGGATCATATTGAGCGGGATTGTCATTGTCTTCACCTTCCAATACCTTAGCACGCTTGGCTTTCTGGCGCTGGGTCAGGTGATCATCAGAGTCCTGATTCATTTCGGTCTCCAAAGGTACATCGTCATCGATAGGCTGTGATTGATCATGATAGGCAGGATGAGAAAGAAAAAACAAAATATGTGAGTAAATCGACGTGAAGAAAGAATCAAGATTACTTACGTTGTTGTTTGATTTGCTGACCCTGGACCGTTTCTTCGATTTATTAGTGCTAGTTTTAGTAGGAGCAGCTTTGGTCCTACACGAAGAGGTCCGAATCGATCCAGACTGGGTCCTCTTGTTTTTGGAATTCGTTGGAAGGGAAATAGCGGTCCGGCCATCAGTTGATGGCTGTACCAGTCCTGGAAGGCTTTTACGAGGAGTCGGAGGGCGTGATGAACGTCGAAGTGGAGTGATTTGACCACTGGCCTGAGAAGGAGGTGGATTGGTGGCATCTTCGCCGGGACTGCTAGCCATGATGAGGGTAATCGATACTGGGGATTGAAGAAATCCGGAAAATCGAAACCAAAAACTAGGAATTGATGTTAATGGGACGAAGGGGTTGCTATCGAATCGCAAAGAGTATGCCTTCAACATCTTGATCGATGGGAAGGGGTTGGGGTTGTCCATCCATCCCCTTACTGCTGAATAAGGCAAGTTGGGGTCGGCTGACGTTGATGGAGGTTGTATGGGGAATCCTGGCTTACGAAGCTGGATTCCGCGAGGGCTGATGACCAGGAATCCTGTGGCCCCGCTGCTGACCCGTTGCATTGCCGGAAGACCCGTTGCAAAAGCAACGCAACCCCCCTGGACTCGGACCCATGTCGGGCAGCGCAGTGTGTAACTGTAAAACACGTTACACTGCGTTGCGTTGCCCGTAAACCCGCTGCGGTGCGTTGCCACTGCGTTGCTCCTTTTTGGCAACGCAGTGGCCCAACGTTGTAGATACTCATGCTGAACCTTAGTAAGATAGGAAGAGTTGGATGATACTGATGAGATCAAGACTTTCTGCAAGAACAATACTACAGTTTTAAAGTGATAACATGCTGGGTCTGGGAGTACAGCATTTTGGAGAAAAAATGACCCCCCCTTGGATTTTTGACACTTATTCTTATCAAGGTTGCACTACTGATTGTAAGAGCATCCACACTCCTTTGCAGTATGTTTCAGTATCTTTTGCGGTACCCACCTGTACGCTAAGTTGAAAATTACATCATTTGTACAATTTCTACACTTGTGTCTAGTATCTGTCATGTATCATTTGTTACTGTGCACATAATGTACACTCCCCTCCAAGTGATTTACATAATTATGGTACTCAAAGCTGTGCATACTTTGCTGTACATAGTTTTTTCTCTTTTGTCGCAACTACACACAATCAGGAAAAACTATGTTTCTGGCTCTGAAGTACATACTTTTGAGCTTCAAACCAAAGACATACTTTTTCCTGGCTGTGTCTAGCTGCAAAAAACAAAAAAAACTATACACAGCAAAGTATACACAGCTTTGAGTATGGTAAATCATTCAAATTTTGCAGCGGTGTGGCCAGGGTTTGTCCCAAACCCGATGATTACAATGCACAGCTTTGAGTACCGTAATTACGTAAATCCCTTGGAGGGGACTGTACATTATGTGCACAGTAACAAATGATACATGACAGATACTAGACACAAGTGTGGAAATTGTACAAGTTATGTAATTTTCAACTTAGCGTACAGGTGGGTACCACAAAAGATACTGAAACATACTGCAAACCAGTGTGGATGCTCTTACAATCAGTAGTGCAACCTTGATAAGAATAAGTGTCAAAAATCCAAGGAGGGTGTCATTTTTTCTCCGAAATGCTGTACTCCCAGAACCAGCATGCTAGCACTTTAAAACTGTAGTATTGTTCTTGCAGAAAGTCTCGAACTCATTAGTATCATCCAACTCTTTCTATTCTACTAACGTTCAGGATGAATATCTGTGTATACTTTGCCGTGTATAGTTTTTTTTGTTTTTTTGCAGCTAGACACAGCCTGGAACAAGTATGTTTTTGGTTTGAAGCTCAAGAATATGTACTTCTGAGCCAGAAACATAGTTTTTCCTGGTCATGAGTAGTTGTGAAAAAAGAAAAAAAAACTATGTATGGCAAAGTATGCACAGCTTTGAGTACCGTAATTATGTAAATCACTGGGAGGGTACTGTACATTATGTGCACAGTAACAAATGATACATGACAGATACTAGACACAAGTGTGGAAATTGTACAAATTATGTCATTTTCAACTTAGCGTACAGGTGGGTACCACAAAAGATACTGAAACATACCACAAACAAGTGTGGATGCTCTTACAATCAGCAGTGCAGCCTTGATAAGACAAAGTGTCCAAAATCCAAGGTGGGTGTCATTTTTTCTCCGAACTGCTGCACTCCCAGAACCAGAACACTAGCACTTTAAAACTATTGTATTGTCCTTGCAGAAAGTCTTGATCTCATCAGTATCATCCAACTCTTTCTATCTTACTAAGGTTCAGCATGAGTATCTATGATGACATTTACAAACACCTCCACTGCCAGCATTAAATAGGTTCCCTGGTCGGAACATGACCTAGGCTGGGAATATCATTGAGAGAAGAATGGAGAATCAAATCATCTTGCACTGCACATCTGAGCCATAAAGCATACACTACATATGTGCAAACATCTGAGTAAATCCTTAGCTATCAGCTACATACAGGTCCGCTCAGCTATCTGCTCATCTAGATAAGAAAATCATGTGTAATACATGCTGTAACTTTGTTCAGATTGAGACGCACATTTCAAAATATTGACTACATATATCACAATGGCTACTCAGGAAATATTCATGGAACTGTGTAACAGTAGCAGAATGGGAATCTGATCACTAGGACCCGTATTCCCATCTGGGAACCTCTTTAATGCTGGCAGTGCTCCCTACTATTGTTGAGTGGAGTGAACCTGACCAAAAGGTATAGTTGGTCATACCTTTTTTTTATCAAAGCTTCCAGCTTAACAATTTGCTTTTGTTTTTTTGAGATCTTACTTGAACCCTACACGTACCTTGGGATCAACACTGATAAGGAGCTTCCAGCAATGGTCACCAGGGCTTTCAATCATTGGTATCAAGTTCCACAGCCTGCACTGGATATTATTTTGAAGATTGTTGGACCAATACATGTTGCCAGTCTATTGTTTGTAACTTTTGATTTGTTTACATTTTCACATGAGTGATCTGACACCTTTCATCAAAATCTACCTCTATAGAATCGATGACATCCAAGATGATTCTGATTTGAGAAAAGGGAAACCAGGTATGTTATGAGTCCTAATCCCTGTTCATCTCACTGATAAGAATTGTTTCTGCTTCAGTGGCTCATACGGTATACGGTGTGGCACAGACCATAAACACAGCCACGTACGTGTGACACACGTCTTCTCTCTCTTGCAATGGCCCGTACACTCAGTGACCACCCCACTTCCCAGTTATGTGTTCTTTGATGCCTACCGCAACATCTCAAAACTAACACCGTTTTTAAAATCGCCTGAGATCACTGATTTGGGGAGCATTATCGATGGTAAACAATAATCTGAGCCTTGTTCAAATTTAACAATTCCACATCCTGATATTGGTTCTGGGTTCAGATGAGATTATGGCACTTCATCGCGGTCAAGGGAAAGACTTGTACTGGAGGGACTCCTTGATATGCCCTACAGAGGAAGAGTATCTCCGAATGATACACAACAGTTCAGTCTATCACTTCTTTGTTCTCCTTTCCTATTGATGCTGATTTGTGGTCATCTTCCGCTCAGAAACGGGAGCTATGTTTCGATTACCAATCAAGTTGTGCAAGCTCTATCTCCAGTGGAATCGCTACCGTGAGTTAGATACTTTTTGGACAATGTTTGTTCTGTAGCCCACTCTGACATATATAATATGGGAACAGTGACTGCTTTCCATTGGTGAATATAATCGGTATCCTCGCTCAAATTCAGAATGATCTCTTGAGCCTATCTCGCGAGGTCAGTTTCAACACATGAATTTATTTTATCGCTCTTGAGATCAATTATGAATCATACTTTTTCTTGAACATTCTGTGACAGTTTACAGAAGATAAAGGATTTTGCGAGGATTTTTCCGAGGGAAAATTTAGCTTTCCAATCATTCATGCAATAAAGGCTGATAGCTCAAACAGTCTATTAATGGGTAAGATGCTCTTAACATCATTCAAATTCATTCCTTTTCTCAACTTGATGAAAATCTATCAATCATTCTCTTTATTAGATATCTTACGGTCACGTCCAAAAGATGAGGCCACGAAGAGAAAGGCATTAAGATATATGAATGATCAAACAAAATCATTAGATCATGCTTTCAAGGTTATTCGTAAATTGGAGAAAATTGCAAAGGAAGAGATAGAGAAGTTAGGTGGGAACCCAGAATTGAGCTCTATCTTTGAGCTCATTCATTTTTCTTCAACTCCTGAAATTGATGACCAATAGAAAGCTACATGGGGTTCTCATATAGAACATGAGTTCCTGATTCAAGTCTATCAACACATTGATGTTGTGATGTTCTAAAGCAGATTTTTTATCATTGTTCTGACACATCTATATTATACATAGGCTCTGATCTAATCATCCATGTAGGACATATAATGTGTGCCACATTAGAATCACCAAGTGGTATGAAAGACAAAGCATTCAATCTTGTATAGTGAAGAGACTCGTATAACCTTGCAAAAATTAGATTGCAAAAGGAATCAAACAAGTCTAATGGCATAGTGATAATTAACAATGATGTCATAATAAGATGAGATGAAAATGAGAAGGTATGGTTGCTAGTCCCAAGATGTGTTAAATGTTGGACCAACGGGTATTTTTCTGGCAAATCAATGCCGAGTCTCAAAACTCATCAAATCTGTGTGCCAAGAGCACTGTTATAATCCTGGCATTTGTGCAAATCCAGATCTGTGATTAAAAATTAGAAAACCTGAATTCCTGTTTTAGTTGGGTTTTACAGTGATACAAACTGATTTGTTACAAGCGTAATTTTTGAGGAAATGTAAGGAAAAAAGCATGTGTTTGTTGGTTGAGAGTATGCTGAGTGTTCAGAGCAAAAATAAACAAAAAACATCAAAATTTGATAAAGATGCAAAAAAAGGTTAAAATAATTATGAATTCAGGTTTGCGTCAGTTGCCAAGGTACACAGAACTTCTTGATGAGATGTGGAAAGCTTTACATTTGGATTAGGACAAGGTTGGGCTTTCATAACTTTGCTATCATGACCCAAAGAAGCATAATCAGACAATGGGGTCAAAAAATATGGAAAAGACTGACTTACAGGAGCTCATACATCTTTCTAACAGCATTGTGAAAAAAGCATTGGATAGTTTTGAGAGGGCAGGTTTTCCTGATCCTTTCAAATAAGTCCTTTGCATCTTGCAGACTTTTGCATTCAAAGCTATGGTCTTGGTAGACTAAATTTAGTCCTTCTCAGCCAAAATCAACAAAATAAGAGAGTACAAATTGAGCAAACTGATGTAAATGACGGATAGTCCTCACTTAAAGGTGTGTAAGAGAAGAGTCTCTTGGAGGGAACGGGACAATCAAATGCAACAATAGTGGACTTTGGAGTTTCTAGAACCAAAGTATGTGCAAACTTGTATTTCTAGATCTGACTGACTGACTCCAAAGAGAGATGATGCAAGATCAGTCTTGAATTCCCTGAGGAGCCGACTTGGATTGAACAAATTTGATAATATATAGAAAACAGCGTAAGGTCTAAGTTTAAGGTCTAAGTAGTTGTGGTTGTAATTAATATGCTTGTAATGATGTGTGATGTGTAAGCATCATTACATTCTCCCCTCCTATAAAAAGGACTTGAGCATATGGGGAGTGACCAATTAGCCTAAGAAAAATGAAGTAATTTAAAAGAGAAAATTTAACACAAGTACTCGAAATTAAGAAAAGAAAATAGAGAAACAGAAGAAAAGCAACTAAAAAAACTGAGAAATAAAGGAAGATTGAATTCTTGATTTGATGTTCCGCTGGCACAATAGGTGGTTGATCCAAGGCTTGATGATTGGTGGGAGTACTGTGAAGAGAAGCAGCGAAGTCCCAATCATTGCTCACAGTGTGGCCAAGGTAATGTATTTCTTCCCAATGGCGTAGTACAGCCCGGTGGTGCATACTAAGGAGAGAACTTACTTTTGGTCATTTGACCCAATTGTCAAGTCCTCCGGTTCCACAAAGAGTTTCAGCTTTGAGATGTTGAACACGTTATGGCGCTTGTCGCCCACAGGTAGGTCCACTCAAATACTCTGACCATTGTTAAAGGTTTCCAACACCTTGTACGGACCTTCATAACGCTCTTTTAATTTATCCACGCCTCCCGAGTGATGACCACGCCAATCTCCAGAGGCGAGGAGGATCCAATCATCCAGTCCCACCGTGAAATCAGTGTGCCGTTTGTTGTGTTGCAGCGCTTGGTGCACTCGGCTTGTCCAGAGATTGTCCCAAATCTGCGCCCAGGAGCCTTCTCTCTGTTGAAGCCAAGCATCGAGGTTGGTAGGTGAATCATCAGTTGTTCCTGTTGTTGGAAACAGGCAAGCTGGTCTGCCAAATACAATCTCAAATGGTGAGGTTCCCGTGGCTACGTTCACTGCACTATTGATGGCAAACTCTACCAATGGTAGGGCTTCTAACCAACGAGTCTGTCTCTTAGCTGTGAAGGTTTGTAAAACTTGACCGACTGTCTTGTTTGTGCATTTGCTTCTGCCATCAGCCTGTGGGTGATACACCGACAAACGGTGGAAGGAAATGTTAAGCTTGACCATTAATGCCTTCCGGAACTTTACTCCCAAGCCTTGCCTTGGTCACTGATGATCGACATAGGAGCACCAAGTGTACCCATCCAGGCACAAAAGAAACATGACGCGGTCTTTTCAGCGGTATCTGATTGATTGGTAGGAATTAATTTGGTAAAACCCGTGAGTCGGCATGTGCAAGTCAATAACATGTCATAAGAATTGATCTTGGGAAGAGGTCCAATGAAGTCGATGGAAATGTCAGAAAGTGGTTTATATGGAACCTCAGGCGTCTTGATCCGACCATTCAGTAGCAAAGTCCGCGCCTTGGTCTTTTGGCAGGTCTCACAAGCCCTCACATGAGCTCAACGACCTTTGCCATCCTCGGCCCAAAAAAATCTGCACGCAACGCCGCCACCGTTTTCAAATTAACGAGGTGTCCTACCCTCCTGTGTGCTTCACCAATAAGTCTCGCACCAAGATCACCAGTCCCAGGAACCAGTAATCAACCATCAATGAAAAGTAATCCATTATCCTCATCACAATCTTCCCTCAAAGGCAACCCATTCTTGACCGCCACACCAAACTTATTGTCGTTGTATCCTTGTATGATAGCTTGTTTGAAATCGTTGGCTAATGAAGCTTGGGTCAGGGCGAGGGCGGCAATAGTTTTGACTCCCGTCTGAAGATCCTCCGCGTCTTTCCTCGATAGGGCATCGGCGACAGAGTTGTCCTTGCCCTTGACATATTGGAACTGCAAATCGAAGTCGGCTAGTTGCTCCAGCCATCTCGCTTGTCGTTGGCTGAGTGATCTCTGTTTCAATAAATAAGTAAGGGAATGATGATTGCTCATTATGTTCACTTTCATGCCTGATAGTAGCATACACCACTTCTGTAAGGCGTGAATGACCGCCAGTAGCTTTTGTTCTTGCACTGGATAATTTCGTTCTGCTGGTGACATCTGCCTTGACTCGTAAGCAATAGGACTTGCATTACGCCAATCACCACCTTGAAGTAGAGCTGCTCCCAACCCTACACTGCTTGCGTCCGTGAATAGCCACAATGGATCCAGTGAATTGTAATCAACGTTTTTGAGGCACAGTAAGGACATCATGATATGCTTGATATTCAAAAAGGCTGCTTCTTCTGCCGGTCCCCACTTGAATTGTTTGGTGTCCAGCTTGCTACTAGTAAGTGGCGTCAATTTCCCAACATATTTCTCTAGGCCTGACACAAACTTATTCATCCATTGTACCGTGCCTAAGAACTTCCTCACACCCTTTGACGATTTTGATGAGGGCCACATACGTATTTGTTCAACTTTCTCCTTGTCCGGCCTGACTCCTTCACTTGGAAGAACATGTCCCAAAAATTTCACCTCTTTCCTGAATAATTTTGTCTTCTTGCTGCTGCAGTAGAGGTTTGCCGCACAAAGTTTGTCTAAGACCAGTTTGACATGTTTCTCATGTTCTTCTATTGATTGAGAAAAAACCACAATGTTGTTGAGATACTCGACACAGACCGTGTTGATGAGATCACCTAGGGCCTCTTCTAGGTGGGCTTGATGAGTGGCAGGTGCGTTTGTCAGTCCCATAGGCATTACGCACCACTTGTAAAGTCCCCATGGTGTCTTGATGGCCGTTAGAGGAATATCTGCTTCTCTCATCCTTGTCTGAAAAAAAGCATTTGTCTGGTCAAGAATAGAAAAAACTTTTCCTGAAGCTACCAGTCTGACCAACTCGTCCACCTTTGGAAGGGGTGAACGGTCCGTGACGGTCATGCTGTTCAAGGTGTGGTAGTCACAT
Organism: Melampsora larici-populina 98AG31; assembly: GCF_000204055.1. Lineage (NCBI taxonomy): Eukaryota > Fungi > Basidiomycota > Pucciniomycetes > Pucciniales > Melampsoraceae > Melampsora > Melampsora laricis-populina. The sequence continues at coordinate 24,849 of NW_006768868.1, forward strand.
ACTCACCTTGGAAGTTCCAAAGGGTTCTTCTTGGGAATAATAAGACTAGGCGAGGAATATTGAGATGTAGATCGTCGTAATTGTCCAGCATCAAGATGTTGATTGAGAAGTTTCTTCCAGGCCGCCATATGCTTTGCTGGATAAGGATATTGTCGCTTGTTGATCACTGCGTTAGTATTTGTCAATAAAATCTTATGCCTAATCTTCGACAAGGGGTCTTGAAGTCCTTCAGGAAAGGGAACATCAACGAATTCACCCTTAGCCTCAGCTGCGTCTGAGATATCTGGAATATCAACCGGGAAGATGTCTTGGTACATAAGCAAAAGGGGATCTTCCAAATCTTTCCACAAAACTGGAGGCTTGGATCTCAATGGTTCATTTTTTGCCCTCAATTCTTTCTCCCACCACATCCACTTTTCATGCTCACGACTCTCTGCTGCGGACGCTAGTTCGGTCGTACACTGTTCCTTGAATTCATCACGTAACTTCATTTCATGACGGTAATCTAACAAGGAAACTCCTAATTTTTCACTGATTGTTCTAGTCATTCTTCCTCCTGTCGAAGCTGTGATAGTCGAGACTTCACCAAAGGGGAAGAGGGGAAGGTACCTGGCAAGGAAGTAGATGAGGGAGTGGGTAAGGACGTGGCTCAGGGTGGGGTGAACGGGGGAGCGTAAGGTTTAGCTGTTGCGGGAAGTGGTTGGGGTGGTGCACTGGCAAAAACGACTCTGTCCGTGGCGTATCTTCCCGCTTCTTCAATAGAACACTGTTGGAATTGTATTGTAGAAGGAGTAGGTTGTCTCAGGAAGGTCTCGGGATTGTCAACTCGAGATGTGAGATTGCTTGGAGTGCTATGTGTCAAAGGTGGAGGGGTCATAAAAGGAAGATGAAGTAATTGTCCAAAGTATGTATGTTTTCAATTGAATTGCCGAAGTATAAGGAATCAATAGAACCTTGTAGATCAAAAAAAAATGCCAAAGTTAAAGTATAATTGAAGTAGAGGAACTCTGCAGATCCAGGGTTGATTTGTAAAAAGTTTGTTCTTCCAAAGTAATTTGAAGTATTCTTTGATTTTTGCTTATTGGTTTGAGAAAAAAAAAGTGTAAAGGACAGATAGTCCTCACTTAAAGGTATGCAAGAGAAGATTCTCTTGGAGGGAACGGGACAATCAAATGCCACAATAGTGGACTTTGGAGTTTCTAGAACCAAAGTATGTGCGAACTTGTATTTCTAGATCTGACTGACTGACTCCAAAATGAGATAATGCGAGATCAGTCTTGAATTCCCTCAGGGCGGGAACGTACAAATATAAAGGAAAGAAATAAAAGAAACATAAAATATAAATAAAGAAATAAATGGTGTACCTGACTCCAAAGAGAGATAATGCAAGATCAGTCTTGAATTCCCTAAGGAGCCAATTTGGATTGAACAAATTTGATAATATATAGAGAATAGTGTAAGGTCTAAGTCTAAGGTCTAAGTAGTTGTGGTTGTAATTAATATTCTTGTAATGATGTGTGATGTGTAAGCATCATTACAACTGACTTGTCTTGATGTATCACCAAAGAAGTTCAATGGGATTGAGTTCACAGTGAAATTTAGGTAAGAATTTACAGATGTGACCCGCATCCTCAATAAGCTTCCGAAGCAAGGGCTTCTCATCAGCAAAGTCTGATTCAGTTGACAAGACCTTGTGAGCACAACATCCTGGAGCATCAATGTCTGGTAAAGCACCCCTAGGATGTGATTGATCTTCCTTGAGAGGAACCTTTGCGTGTTTAAGTAGGCGTTCAGCCCAAGCAATTCAATCTTTTGCTTGTCCAGTCTTTTTGCACTTGGTACACATGAAAGTCATCTCCTTTTCACCCCTTAAAGCTCGTATGCTGTTGTAATGATCCCATAGTCCACGCTCAATGAGGACTTGCCTTATCCCTTTTGACTTGCCAGCAAGAGCTTCTTTCTCAATCAATTTCCCACCTTTCAACTTTTTTGGTGGAGTCGGATCAACATAATAAGATGGAAACTTCATTTCTTGAACCTTTCCATGAAGCTTGACTGGAATGTTAGGATTGTCAGAAGGAATTTGGGTGTTTTGGAGCTTTGGCTTTGAACCACCCAGCTTGAAATTCATTTTTGATAGCTGAAGCGCGTCCAGGGCAAATGAATCATGCACGGCTGAGCAATCAAAGGTGAAACAGGCTTGGGCCTTTGGGTGATTGTGGTTGAAAATTGGAATTGCTCAAGTTGCAATTTGGTTGATGAGTTGATTTCAGTCCCACCACCCTTCCCCCAAGCACCTGGGTAAATTGTGATGGCAGCATTGTTAAAAGGTAGGATAGAGTCTGTGTTGGCTGGCGGGATGAGTCGGCTGGTTGAGAGGCAGATAAAGTCCAAAATGTGAATTAATTTTCCAATACTTTTTGTTAGGAGTGCGCAGTCCTTATCAGTCATCCAACCATATTGAGGTTGGTCATTTGTGTGAATTGTTGATTCGTCATGATAGACCTGAATGATTTTGCAAGCGCCATCTTCAAGCTCTGCAAATACTATCTGATCCATCATTTCTCCTTCAAAACAACTTTCATGCCTACATATCTCAATGATTTCCTTGATATACTTCTCTTGATGAATCACAACATCAGCACATTCATGTTTTTTAAATTACAAACACCGCTTATACTCTTGGACGTGCCATCCCATCCGGTGCATCTATTTGGTGACAGTCGTGATCAAGGTTGGATTTGGATGTTGCCTATAGTTTACCAGAACCTCAGTGTTCACATAGTGAGCTAGTAGAGCTGGTGAAACCGGAAGAAAGGAAAGAGTAACACACAATCGAGTCAGGCAAGGATTCAATAGTGAGATTATCAAAAATTGATTAAAAAGAGTACTTTTCCAACTGGCTGATCAACAATCCACTCAGTGATTGTCTTATGCACTTCCACACTATCTAATATTGAAGGATGAGGAGAATTCAATCCTTGGCAATTGATTGGAAGATGTTGGTGAAGGATGATGTGAGATGCATCAGAACGGATTCTGACCGCAAGACGTGCTCCACTTCCATCTGTTGGGGGATCCTCTTGGCAAAGTCAATAGGGAGCCACAGTGTTGAAAGATGCTTGCATGGTGCAAGAATTTGGGTTTGTGAGGTTAAGGTTACGTTGAAGATTGTTGAATTCATGTATGAGTCCAAGTCAATCAAAATCTTTGACATAAGTGGTTCTTGAAGTTGAGTGTGCTTTGCTAAAAACCGAAGCATCCGCTAGGGCATTGCTAAGCTCTTTGTGTTGGTTTTCAATAGGTCTGATTTGAAATTGGGTTTTGATGTGAAGCGAAGTGAACACTTGATCCACTGACTCTGAATGAGATTGTTTATCAGAATCATATGGGTTGGACACCAAGCTCAAATCAGAATCAGAAAGTGAGGTGAGGCTTGAATCAGAATAATGCACCATATTTGTTTTGTGATTGGAGATAGATGAAAGGCTTGAATTGGAATCCCAGAGAAATGATCGAGTTGAACCACTATCAGACATCAAATCCCCATTGCAAGGTAGATTTAGCCAGGGCTTAGGTGGGTCAAATTTCACTTGCTTGCTAGGACAATCTGATGATGCATGTTGACAAATAGTCCGACTTGTGTGGGGTTTGTTTAGGCATAATGGACACATAGAGCTTCTGAATATGGTGAATTGTGCAAGACTGACTTCAAAGTGAGTGATGAAGAAGTGACAAAAAATATTACAGCAGTTTCAAGAATAAATGTTGTCTGCATGTTTTTATTTTTTTATTTTTTTTAAGGTTACACTAAAACTGACTTGCCTAGATTCTACATAAGAGCTGTAGTCAACTTATTCAAGGGTGCAAGGATTGTGCAAGATCACAATCTTGCTTATCTTTCAGCATTGGTGCTTCCTTTGTACCCGAAATGCACCCTTTGGTATAGTTGCAAGCAGCGGAAAGGTGGACAACAATGTTGTATGTAGAATCTAGGTCAATAAAGTTTAATGCAACCAACCTTGAAAAATAAAAAATAAAAACAAGCAGGCAACATTTATTCTCAAAACTGCTGTACACAAGTTTTCTGTAAATAGCAATACACAAACATCTCAACCCGACCTCAAAAACCCATCCAAAGAACTCATGGCAACCCAATTGATTTTGAGTTTTTAGCGTTAAAAAATCCAAAAGTCGATTGGGTTGCCATGGGTTTTATTGGGTCAGGTTGAGATGTTTGTGTACCGCTGTCCGGCACAACTCTTTACGCGTCTCGGCGCTAGCAACCATACATAGTAAGCGACCACAAAACAGGTTTATGAAGTGACAGGAGAAGAATTTTGAACTCAGTGTTTTCTTCAAAAAAAAGCTAAAAAGATTGATGTTCAATCCCTTTAGGGTTAGGTTATCTCCATTCTACGGTTTGGGCTCATAGATATCCAAGACATCTTTTCCAAAAGTCCCCGGACTATAAACCAATACCCATTACGTACAGAAGAATGTTCAATCCCCTGAGGGTTCAATAACCTCCAAGTACCGCCCTGGAAACATAGGTTATCAAGACATTCCTTTGAACCAGTTGCAGTGGACTCTAAAACACCAGCAGTATGTTATTGATTGTGTTCAATCCCTCTAAGGGTTTGACAACCTCCAATTACCGTCTTGGACCAAAGGTGTTCGAGACACATTTCAAAGGGCACACCTCATTCTTCGTGGATGGTATGTGAGTATTATCAGAGTGGAATATGTGGAAAGCGAGGAAATCAGCAAAGGTTGTTGTTGAGCACTCCCAAAAGAGGTGCACAAAAATTGGCAGTGGGACTTCTCCCCCAACGGGGGACCCGCGCCAACCCAGTCCAGATTTTTCATTTCCTCTAGCAAGCAATTTGTAACTTTCAATTTCATTCCTCCAAGTTGCTTGTTCTTACCATTCCTACTTCCAATATACAAAAAGTACATTATACACTTAAAAAGCTTCAAAGTACAGCCTTATCAATATTCTTCGTAATCCAGTGTACTTTTCAACACTAGCTATTCACATTAGTTATATTGTTTCAATCATTGTTTTTTCCCGCCCACCACCCTCTAGGCAGACTGGGGTTAAGTTTCAGGCTATTTTTGTTATCAATTTCTCTTATACATGAGTAGGGGGGTCCCTCAGTGAGGGACTCAGCGCTGAGCTATTGGCCACCCACAAGTACTCTCTGTGTTCTAAAAAAGTCCAACTTTGTCTTATGCAAACCAGGCCCCAGGGCCACATTTCTGAGTAACACACAACAACCCGCGCCACCGAGCCAAACTGATTCCAGCTCTAAACAAATCCTTGGACAAGATTCCTAAAGGAAAACACAAGAAGTTTTGAGACTAATGACTCTTCCAATACCTACTATAATTATAGGGGTTTCTGGAGGGGGTCCATCGCTTTCCTACGGGTGGGCTAAAAGCCTAAAGGTGGTTTTTTAAAAAAAAAGCTTAAAAACTTTTAGGAACACAGAGTTTAAAATTTCTTTATCCTTGACACCTAATTTCCTGTATTCGACTAGATGGCCGCTTTGCTCAGGTGTACTAGTTTCTTCTGTATTACATGTTCTGTTAGTGTTGTATGCAATAGGGGTTCTCAAAGTTGACCCGGTTTCAAGAAAACCCAGTTGACCCGGTTGCTTTTTGGCAGTAACCTTGTGTATTGATTGCCACTTCACACCAAAGGTACGATGTGGGGAGAACTTCCATAGAAGGTAGCGGGTAAGGGGAGACTAGGTGTGCACATCCAGAATTACATACGCGGTGGTAGCCGCGGGAGTTGGGATACAGAAGGAAGAAAAGGAGAAAATTCCCCCCCCTTCTTTACCACTCCAAGAATTCTCACCTAGTCTCCTGGAAAGACAAGCTTTCATAGTTAGTTGAAGCTTAATCTCCAAAGCTTAACCTTCCTTTATTTTTTTTCGCATAACATATTCATTTCCTCCATCTCAACCTCATCATCTTCAAATTATAAATAATCTAAATCATCTTTGAATTATATATAAAAAAAAGCCAGTAACTTAATAAAAGAAGAATGGATAGCTCAGACTTTCAGAAGAAGATAGATGAACAAATTAGGAATGAAGTAAAAGAAGGAGAAGGCAATGGCGAGCAGGATGAAAAACCAGGAGGAGGAAGTAAGAATCATGGAGGAGAAGGTGAGTTAACAGGTGATGATCAAAACAGTGAAACCCAAGGAGAAGGTCAGATGGAAAATCAAGAGGAAGAGGTACAGAAAGGAGGCAAGCAGAAAGCAAAAACACCGGCAACCCAACAATCAAAAAGGAAGAACGGTCAACCTCCCGAAAACTCGCAAACCGTGGGACCAGTAAGAATCAAGAAGCCAAAAAACCAACCTAATCAGAAAGAACACTCGACTTCTGATGTCAACCACACGCAAGACCAACTAGGATTGTCGATGCCCAACTCGGGGCTGTCCCAAAATCCTCCCAATCCAAGAAACACTCAACAAACCCCCGCCAACGTTCAGCAAACCTCCGCTCAGTTATACACCGCCGCAGAAAATTGACCCTACCACCTACGCCAACCAACCAACCAAGAGAAGAGTGCCGGTGCAAACGACGAGAGCGATGGGGAGTCCGATGAAGGATTGGAGGTAGAGGGAAGACGGGTGCTAGGCGGTATTGTACTAGAAGATGGATTGAGTTATGGTAAGCCAAAATCTCATAACGAAATAAAATATATTCTCCCGTTCAGGGAATGCCTCATAAGAGAAGACAATGAAACAACTACCCAGGGAATATGGAATATATCCACATGGAATAAAGATCCAACAGAAAGATCCAATGTCCCAATGGAAATATCCAAACAAATAGACATACAATTGAATCCAAGAAGGGAAATCCAAATCCGCATATACTGTCATATCCACATTTAAAAGAAAAAAAAAGAGAGAGGAAAGATCAGACACTGGAAAAAAAGGGAAATCGCCTTTCTGGAAAACAGATATGATGAACTCAAGAAGAGAGCAAACGGAGCAACCTCAACCGATTGTCGAAGATGTGGTAGTCCAAAAACTAGACATCGAAATTGAAGCCGCTTCACAAAGCAGGAACAGAACGTTGTACAACAAATTGTCGGAAGATAAGAGGAGATGGCTGGAATTCACTAGTAAGAGTCAAGGCGAGGTCGAGGGCGGAACGGCGGAGAAAGGTCCGAAAGATGTTAGCGCGCGAAAGAAAGTCAACGTGGTGAAGGGGAACGAATTGATAAATGATTTGATAGGTTATCACCTTATTGGGCAAACGCCATGAAAGATCTATCACGTTATATCTCCCTTTCTATCTTTGACCCCTCATGGCTTCGCCAAGACCTGAATCTCACTTCCAATAAATCTTCTCGGTCAAAAACCAAAGACGCAGAGGCGATCACCTACAACAGATCGCCAATCCCAAGCGAGTGGAGGACGACAGTAGCGCAGTGGCATTGAAAAAAGGATTTGTTCCTTGCCTATCTGAAGTTTTACAAACATGACAAAGTAGTCCCAACCATGGAACGACATTTTGAGAACGTGCTAGAAATTCAGAAGGAGAATGATGGTTGTTGGATTTTGGCTTTCAGATATGACATAGAGATGAGACAAGCGTATCTTACGTTTAGGGTTGGCAAAGAAGAAGAGATGGCTGATATCGGAGTTCGGAACAAAGTGATCAAGAAACGAGCCGAACGGCAGACCATAATGAAGAAGGACGATCTGTTTCTGGACAACCCGTATGCATATGGAAACTCCAAGCAGAATATCAATCCTATGGATGGAACCAACTGGGAAGGGAGAGCCACCAATTGGGATGATCCGAGTAGGGGTGAGTCCACAAAGGAAAAGGTGGAGGTTAGCAAGAATTCACAATCAGTACGATCGGCCTTGTGGGCCCAAGCAAGAAGCGAACCTCATTCGACTTTGCACACGGCAACCCCCTTGGTAAACCAACCACCAACGACATACCATCAACCATCTCCCTATAACCATCTCTCATCCTCTTATCATTCGACCCCAACCAACCATCACACCGCCCACGCTCACCCTCCGACTCAACCGGCAAACCACGGATCCGGGATTAACCCGAATTTCAAAGGTAATCCAAAGAATTATATTCATAACTACCGACCAAACTTTTGAAGCGGAAGAGGTAGTAACGGGAATGAAGGCGGATCAGGAGGTGGTTCAGGTAACGGAGGAAATTTTGGTGGATCATCAGGCGGAAATTTTGGTGGATGGGGACGTGGGAAACAAGCAGATGAGAATGGAGGTCAGAATGGACAGACCTACGGGAATAGAAATGGAGTTGGAAGAGGTGCAGCGCATAAGAAGTGAGTATCTTACATGGTACAGTCCAAAAATGATCTCAGATCCAAACCAGATATTTCTTCCCTCCCCTTTTCGCTGTTTTTATTTTCGTATTTTTCTCTTGTACATGGTACAGGTAGAATTGAAAAAAGAGAGATCTATAAACTAGACAGTACCAAAATGAAAATAAAAGTTTAGACAGAAACAGACTGCACAATGTCCCCATGACTTGAGGAATGAGATTATGACTGGCCAATTGGGCGGCGGGCGCCGCCATGTCAAGCTCTGAACATAATTTGGCCCTTAACTCTTTTCAATGCTTTCTGAGCTACACAGTAAAACAAAGAATTCCAACATCTAGGGTTTTACATTCCCAAGAGCAGCAGCACACTATTGAGCATGATCATGTTCACTTCTTTCATATGCAACATACCATTGGACAGTGACTTCATTTGATTTGAGGCCTTTAATCCACTTAGGATTGGGAGCTCATTCTTTATTATGAAGATTTCTGAGACAACACCTCTGACACCAGACAATTCACACAATGCATCAAAGCAAATCATCTTCATCTAAGTTTGGGTTCTGGATGATTGGATTGGATTCGGTATGTCAGTGGTTTCAAATGTTGAATCTTTTTGCAAGGTCTAACTTTGAGATTTGATCACATGCACAGAGGCCAATTCTCCAGATGTGAAACATCTTGCATCATTTTCTTCTTTTTTGTTGATCATTATCAGAACTATCAAGAGACCTAAAAATTAGAACCCAAATCCCAAGTGGAATGACCACATTTTGGATGTTCAAGATAGATTTCAATATGGCAATTTTTGTTATCATGATCATCTCCTCCATCAACCACACATTAATCATCACATTGAATTACATCAAAAGATGAATCTGTTCATGATGTGTATGATCAAAATACACCGGCGGGCCGTCCAG
>NW_006768868.1:34989-85154 GCF_000204055.1 Melampsora larici-populina 98AG31
CTATATATATACAAATTCTTCACATATCTGATGTGAATTCACATCTTCAATCACTAATTTACCAAACTCTTCAAACCTGATCCCATCATTCCCCATCTCACCTAATCTTTCTGAAACCAACAACTTGCAATATTTATTAGTTTTCCTCATCAGAGGAGATTGATCCCACAAACAACCACTCAAATGAAAATTGCTGGAAAGAAAGCTGAAGAAGCAGCTCAACTTGCTGAGCCCCAAGAAAAGGGTGAGGAAGAAGCGGATCAGATCTTGAGGAAAAGACATGAACAACAGAGAATCATTGAGGCTGACATGAAGATTGCAAGAGGACATTTTGGCAATGCTTTTTATATCAGTTCTGTAAGACCAAAAAAAACTTTTCTGTTGTGCCAATCACTATCTTTGACCTCGAAGAATTCAGCTGCTCATATACACTCCTCAGTCAACATGTTAGGTTCTGTAAACATATCAAAACAGATTGTCAGATCAATGAATCAAATAAGAAATGGTGCTTGAGAACTTACCAGTAATGATAGAACAATCCAAATTAAACAAAGCCCATTGATCATCACAAATATGGATCAAATCTTGAGCTAGGACAACCAACTCAGATCCTCTGATCTTCATTAGAAACAATTCTTCCAACTTCTGACTTTTTCATCTTCACCTTATCTTCTACTAATTTCACAAATTATTCATTAGAAACATATTACATCAATTCAAAACTCATTTCCCACTGGCTGTTCTTTTTCTTGTACAACTATTATGATTTTCATCTTCCTTTCAATGAGATACTATTGAATTGTCATTGTGAAGTGATCAAGTCTTCATCAAATTCAATTTTGTAAGCTGGTTGTTTTGTAGTTTTGTTGAGTTAGGAAAGGATATCAGATTGAATAGGATTAGAATGTGGAGATTTTTTTTGAAAAACAATCAATCTGACTGAAACATCATTAAGAACCAGAAGGAGTATCAGAATATTCAGCAGAAGTTGATAATGAGTGCGTAACAATTGGTTTTGAAGAATTTGAACAGCTTTTGGCTTGAAATTTCTTTGGAAAATCCATTGGTTTGAGTGTTTAAATTTGAAGAATTATCTTCTGGATTTGATTGATGATCCTAATTGTCTATGAAATGATTATCTAGAAATTCTCATAACAAATGATCAGTTTCAATTGATTAATGATATGAACCTTCTTTCATCTATAATTTCTTCACCAGAGTGTGACCCTACACAATGTGATTGTTCCCCAAATCAAAGTGACTGGAAAAGATTCAAATACATCAGTACTGTGGCTCGATACTTGCCAAACCGATGCCGAGGCGCTTCATAAAGCTTACCTTTTGACCTGTACATATCATCATATAGAACAGTGTGTATCCAAATAGCTCATTCTAAAGTCAAAATCAAATAGAAAGAAACTGACCTGTTGTTTGGTCACAGTCTTTGCAACACCTTTACTATTTCTACCTTTGAACTGTCTAGCCAAATGAAGCCTAGCCATCTTTCCAAAAGAGGTCCGATACCTCTCATAAAGAATAAGAGGATGTTATCACCGTGATCGAGTGGTGGTTCTTCGTCACCAAAAGGAGGGAAACACATCCTTCTGAAATGTCTTTGATGGTGTTTTTTGTGTCTTTTCGATAACCACATCAAAGCGCATTGAGCATGATAGACAGGTGTGATGACTTTTGGAACTTCATTGACAAAAGTAATAGCACCTGTGACATGATATAGTACCGGTACTTCGCTGAATTTTGTAAGTAGACAGAATTAGAATTAGGAGGAGGATGAATCCGAGACATTTGAATGACACATCAATGGAAGATTGAACAGACCGAACTTGTTCCCAAGGCATAGGCGTGTTTTGTAACAATTTCATAACTGCAAAAGGAACATGTTTAAGGGCACCTGGATAAACTCTTTTATCAGTTCTAGACTTTTGATCTGAAAGATCACCATGATCTTTGATAAGTTTTCGAACATCTAGACACCAAACAATCAAAAAAAATCAGTAGGATCATCCAGTTGGCAAATAGCGATCACCTTTATGGAACATACGGTCAGGTGGCATCTCTTGTTTTCCAGTATCAATAAAATTTATCTGGATACTTTCGAGCTTGAAATTGAATCCACTTTTTCGATTTAAGATCTAATCGTTCTTGAGACATTGGCACGGTTTCCTATTAACAAGCAAGACGAAACGAAGTAAGAATGGATCATGTCAAATGGTTTAATTATTATACTAATCTGATATGAGACAGCAGGGAATGAAGCTAGATGTGGTGAAAGAGGTAGAGATTGATTGTTGGGAGGTGGTGATGGCATATGTGAATTTGATGATGAAGCCATCTTGACTGATGATATGATAGTTTCAATGTTTTGAGTGATTTGATCTGAGTTTGTGAAGTTGAGACTGAGGTTATTACAAATGATTGAGGTTAGATTCAAGAAGAATTTGAGTTCTCCTTCTTTTCTCTTTCCACTGTCCCTGCTGAGTCGTGACCGAATCTGATCTTCGCTTCAAAATCAAATGGTCAACAAAGAAAACCATTCAGATCTATTTAATCTTGTCAAAAACAAATCAATCAAACAAACAAACAAAACCTACTATTTCTTTAAAGGTTTAAAATCAGTTTTGATATGGTTTGATATTCTGATCCATTGAAGATATAAAATTCATTTCGATCTTCTTGATCTGATGATTCGGTCAGACTGGTTTCTTCTGAATTCAGTTCGTTGTTTGGAATTGAAGGTCTTGTAATAAATCTAAAGATACCATTCTTTCCCTATAGTTCGTTTTGAGTCTCTCTGCTTGAGTTCTTTGGATTGAATTTGTTGGTTTCAATGGCTCAATCCCTTGTTTATCATCTTCGTCTATTTGAGTCCGACTCGAGGATCCTATCAAATCTTCGTGTGTTCCTGATGTGTTCTATTGGTTGAGATAATTTGTAATTCCTGCTTGTTCCCTAAGGCTTGGCTTAAACTTTATTGTGTTTCTAGAGTTTGATTTGATTCCTATAATTTCATTTAAATCGAACCTAAAGAAAGGTTTTTGAAAGGTTTTCCAGTTCCTTTTCATTTATGTTAGGTAAACTCTCTCTGTCTATTTTTTCGGTTTACAAGTTAAAACTCAACCTACAATGTTGTTGGAAATTATAAGGCTTTGTTGGTCTTGTTTCCTCTATAGCCAAAAAAATATCAAGAAAATTAGAAATCAACTCAATGATTCACATTGCAAATTAGATTTAAAATCGGATTTCTTACCCCCTTTTCACAAGTTCACGATGATGATGGATAGATTGTTGATATCGGTTTGAATTCATTTGGATCAAGTAAAATGAATTCATGGTTTGAATCCATTAGTATAGAGATGGATCCTTCCAAATGATCTTCTTCAAATGAAATCGGATCTGCTAAAACATATTTCCTATACAACCAAGGAAAATTAGAAAAGTCAGAAGTCGACTCAATGATTCACATTCAAAATGCTATAAAATCAGATTCATTACTTACTTTTCAAAAACCAGAAATGATAATGGAGAATGGTTTGATTTCATTGGCATTTGTTTAAATTCATTTGGATGAAGTAAGGTAGTTTATTGAGAGATAGGATTCACTTACAGGTACGGCTAGGGGGGTAGGTAAGGGTGAAAAAAAGGGTATAAACCAGGTTTTGCCCAAATTTTATCCAGTTTTGGGCGAACTGGGTTTGCTCTTAACTTGTATGATACTGACAGTGTGATCATGTTTGTAATCCCCCCCGCAAAACCATAAAACTGTTTTACTGCCTCACCGTACCCATTTTGTAATCAAGTCTCAAGAATACATGTGAACTTCGCCCAGGAGTTGATTTCCAAATACCAACGATCACAGTTCAAAGAGACACTTGGTTTCCGTCGGGAGTGAAATGTGAATTAAACATCCCTGAATGAGAGGAACTTATGAAAGAGTTTGACTTGCTTAAAGATTACGGAGACGTCCTGGAGAGTTTTAAGACCGGGTTCGATCAAGGGATACCAGACCATGCCATTCCCGGCTTGACCTGGTATACACCACCGAATCAAGAATCAGCAGAGAGAGTCAGGGATAAAATCAAGAAGATGATTCATAAAGAAAAAGCAGAGGGCAAACTCTATGGCCCATTTACGCACCAAGAAGTGTACAATCAATATGGTTTCTTCCGCTCTAATCCGATGGGAAGCGTTATAAATAACGATGCGTCGTTTTGGATGATTAGCAATTTATCCTTTCCCAAGCACGACCTCAATATTCCCTCGGTGAATTCGTTTGTGGACAAAGATGACTTTGAGACGACATAGGATGACTTCGCGGTCGTAGCGGTGTTCCTGAAAAATAGCGATAATGAGTGGGAATTAGCCATCTTTGATTGGGAAAAGGCGTATCGGCAAATACCGACACACCCGTCACAGTGGAAATACTTACTTATCTTAGACTTCCAGAACCGATTGTGGGTCGATACCAGAGTAGGTTTTGGAGGGGTGGCAGGTTGCGGAACTTTCGGTAGAGCGGCAGACATCTGGAAAGAAATAATGACGTTAACCCTCAACATCCCAAAAAATTTCCGTTGGGTTGACGACAACCTTATTATACGGAAGAGGGGTGGAAATTTGAAGATGGCAGATGTGCTTACGTTGAGTGCCAGCATGGGGGTAAAGACTAATCATACGAAGTACTCAGATTTTGCCAATGAACAAAAGTATCTAGGTTTCATATGGAACGGAAGAACCAAGACTGTCAGGCTCCCTGAAGAGAAGATCAAACAACGGATTCAAAATGTGAAAGACTTACTAGGGGGAGCACAATGGAAGAAGAAAGAAGTCAATAAGTTCGTGGGGAGGTCACCTGAGGTTTCCGAATATCGAACAGAAAGAAATAAATCTATGTATCAAAGCTCTAAAACTCCTCGACTCACGCCAAGACCAGAGACCTTAGAAGAACCCTGTGCAAATCAAACATCTAGTTAGCCTCCTGAGACATATGAAGAAAGAAGATGATGTGGACGAACTGGCAGTAACCATAGCCTTGGTGGCCTTTTGGGGAATGGCGCGGTTGGGGGAATTGGAACCATTAAGAACGACGAAAGTGATAAGATTAGGTGATGTTGAATGGACGGATGGAAGAGACTTGATGAGGATTGGGTTGAGAGAAGCTAAAACGTTGAAACCGGGAGAAATTCAATACCTTTACCTGAATCGCCACAAATCACTCCTAGATGCAGCCGGTGCAGTCGAAAGACTACTCAATAAACACTTGGCCAATGGCATGACCCATGAAGACCCGCTCTTCAGCTTTAACAACGAAGGAACCCTGGGAACCTTGCTGATGAAGGGGGGAGTCATGACTTGACTAAGGAAACTCTGGGCCAAAGACGGGTTCGACGGTTTGACGGGCCACTCATTTAGAGTTGGTGGTGCGTCATTCCTATGAAACGAGAAGGTCCCCCTCTAAACTATCACATCAAAAGGCAGATGGAAGTCAAAGGCGTATGAGAGGTATCTTAGAGAATATGATCAGGATGAGATAGAAGAGAGTCAAGAGTGGCTGAGGAAAGTAGAGTTGAAATGAAACATAAAAAAAGAGAGAAAGAGTTGCAAACCAAGACAAAGTCTCCAATGTGCCCTCAGAGAGAAGGAAATAGACACCTTGTTGAGTAACATCTTAGAGTTTTGAACTAGGTAAATTGTATACCAAACCTTGTCCTCTGTACAACAGAAGAAAATCAGTGTACAGTAAGAGGAAGGGGGGGAAAAGATCTGCAGCCGAAAGAAGCCGGTTATACCTGCACAGCATGGGCTACCAGAGAGATTGGGTCCTAGCGAGCTCGGGGGCTCTCCGATACCCCAAGGCCGGGTTGGCTAGGACCGAGTCCTCCGGTGCCCTTCAGGCACTTTACACAGCTCAGAGCCCAGATGGGACCGGGGCATCAGAATACGCAGGGCCCTAGAAAGGGCACCCCGTTGATACCCCGGACCCCATTCGGGCTCAGGGCACCCCCCCCCACAGTACTCTCACCTTAGGATAACCTAAGGTAGGGTAGCATAAGGCTGAGAGCCCGGAGACAAAAGTATATTTATAAATATGTAAGATAGGAATTAATTACAGTCAATCTAGAATACGTTGGCCCGGTGATTTTTTATTTTATTTTATTTGGGTGATACAGCTGCCAATACAGCTTGAAATATAAGCATAATGCTTAAATCAAAATATGAAATTGGCTATTGACCGGTTTTGATGGTCAATAGCTGTTGACCACTCACCCTCAACCCCACCTCTATACCCTCGATACCACCAGCAAACCTTCACCGATATGCCAAGAGGACCCTCAAAACGTCAAAAGGAACTCGACGAGCAGGCCAAGGCAATACAAGATGTGTAAGTTTTGGTCTCGTTTCCTTTCTCGATATGAGTTCCTTTTCGATCTCAACTGATATTCGATCTTCTTCCTTTCTTCCTTTCTTCCTTCCTCTCCTTTTTGATCTCAACCAATATTCAATTTCTCTATTTAATCTCAACTTCAATCTCATCGACTTTGCAAATTCAAATTATTCAATCTCCAATTCTTCAATCAATCTCATCGCCTTTTCAATTTCAAATTATTCATAGTGCAATTAAACGAGCAAGACAGGCTCCAATGGAAGGCCTTAGTCCTCCTCGTGGCCGCGGTGGCAGCCCTTATTATATGAACAAGTAAGCCTGTCTTTTTTCTATCAAAATTTTTGTAATTTGATCATTGAAACTGTTCGAATCTTTCCTTTCTAGACCTGGTCACCACTGGGAACTCGTTCGACTCAACGGACAACGCCAATACCTTGATTCCGAGACAATCCATGTGGATCCTCATGGACCAGGCGGTCCTCTTGAGTTCCGCTGTTGATTGCAACCTGAAATCAAAAACACTTCTGGTGAGTCTCTCTTTTATCTCTTGACCATCTCGAATCAAAACTGACAGTTTGCTTCTTCTGATTCCACTTGAATTCTTTTGTTAACATCAGACTTGCAAAGCCCTCAAGGGTCTGGACCTGCGTCCTCTGCTACCCACGGATTTGATCTGGGTGACATTGATCCAGCTTTTGGTGATGGCAACATGGCTGATCACGTCGTGGATAGAAATGCCAGTAGGTTTTTATTTGTTTCTTCTCTCAAGATTAACTCGGACTAACCAATTTGATTCTTGCTGTAATAGAATCAAAAGTCGAGTTGGATCTGACTAACTCGCCTAGTCCAACCCCAGGAGCGAATGTCTTGGTTACTCATGAAAGTAAACCCAACCAAGTCACCTTGACTTACCATGTTTATATTCCTGATGGTCTTTCCGACGCCGATAAACGAAAGGGCTTACCTCAAACTTATTCCGACCACAACAACGAGAAGCCCTTCCCCGTCTTGGTTCAAATTCACGGAAAGATGTTGACTGAGGTGAAGGAAAGTTTATATGATCTTCGTGCCAAGAATAAGCAGGGATGTGGAACATTACTCAAGATTGCGACTCAAGAAGGACACGTTGAATTCAAAGGCTACATTACGCATGGGGGTATCTTTGGTAAGAGTTTGATGCCCGTGATTGAAACAGAATCCTTCTTTACAGCATTCAAGGATATGATGCTTTTAAAGAAAGGAAAAGAAGTTGGATTCTCCCTCACTATGGAGAATCCAAAGAAGACCGCTCGCACTCTCTTAAAGGTAATTTCCTTTACATTCCTTGTCTTCCTTTTGATTGTACTGACTTGCGAATTGTGTTTATCTCTATAGGAAGATAAGTTTGACACTGCGATGGCTCGACAAAATCTGCAGGCAGTAGAACCTGCTTGACATGCTGAGCTTGAGATGGCAGTAAGTCAATCTCAATTTTCATTTTACTTTTGTTTATGATTCTAATGAACATCTTTGAACAGGCTATAGATGTCAATCCAAGCATTCAGGCTATCAAAGTCGAACTGATGACCAAGTACGGTCATTGCTCAATCGCTGGTAGGGAGTGTATGGGTTGTTACAATCCAATGGACTCTACTGAGGCGATGCCCTTATCCCACATCGCGTTTGATATATGG
The DNA here is from genome assembly GCF_000204055.1 of Melampsora larici-populina 98AG31. Classification (NCBI taxonomy): domain Eukaryota; kingdom Fungi; phylum Basidiomycota; class Pucciniomycetes; order Pucciniales; family Melampsoraceae; genus Melampsora; species Melampsora laricis-populina. Next base: position 43,060 of record NW_006768868.1, read on the forward strand.
GCAAAAGCTATAGTGAGTTCGATTTTTCTTTTAAATCAATCACCTCAGAAACTGACATCAATTTGATTTGCTTTTGAATAGCATAGCCATGCTCAGGGAGTCTCATATATGAAACCTCCCAAAGGACCTGATTTCAAGTGGGAGCCAAGATACAAAAACCCCCTCGCTCGAGCTCACACTGCTCCAAATCCCGAGTCTACCAGCTCAACTCTTCTTCCGGTTGGTAACAGTTTACGAAGCGACTCTCCAGCTCCAAGACCACTTCCACTCTTCGAGGAATACCTTGAACATTGCTCAATCGCCAAGGATGACAGAGTTACTCGTGCTCTACTCCGTGATTTGGATATCTGCACCTTTGAGATGTTTCTATCTCCCCAACTCAGTGTGGAGGAAATGACAAAGCTCCAGTTTCCCTTTGGAGCTCGCCTTCGCCTCCATGACCAAGCACCGGTGTATCGTGATATTCTTAAGCAACGATTCCGTGCCAACCATCAATAGTTCTAGTATCTGAACAAGAATGTACTCAATCAATCTGTAACAAATTAAATATTAACCATCTGTAGCTCGAGTACTCTACAATACCTTATGTCATGTTTGAGATGTTTTGTAATGAAGATTTTATGTTTAAGAATCAAACAACCTCTTTGAGCCACAAGTGAGAACAGATACTGGTCTTAGATTTTTATCAAGACCCAGTTTTGAATGATCAAATCCGAATTTGTGACACCTTTAATGTTCAATGAACTTTTCTTTTTTCACTTTGAGAATTTTTCACTTCGAGAATTTCTCACTTTATGACTGATATGATTCAGTTGTTAAGATTGGAACTTGGTTCAACAATATTTTGAATTCTTTACAATGACAATTCCAAGCACATGACAATTTGATCATTTGAAGATCTTTTGCTTTCTTTACAATAATAATCTTGTGATTCATGAAAGCAATCAAAACCATGTTAATTTTGGAAACAACTTTATAAAAATGGATAACAAATTTGGTTCAAGGACCTTTGGATTTCTCTACAGTGAGAATATCATGATCATGAAAAAATAGAAAACATGATAATCAAGATCTTCGATGAAAGTTCATAAAATTGGATTATCATATCTTCTGTATCCACAAGTTTGATAAAGCCTCCTAATGAAACTGTTGGTTGAAACATTGCTCATAGCTCTTTCCATACAATGAAACCTATTGAGAGCATTAGCAAACAAGGCATTTTGGCGAAGTTTGTCCTTGAAAACTTTGAAAACTCGCTCGATTGGGTTGAAGTCGGGCGAGTACGGTGGTAAGTAGACTAAAAGTATCCCTGCACGATCACACAAGCTTTTGATGGCCCCACGACAATGTATTGGAGCGTTGTCCATTACTAAGACTGAATTGCGACTGGGGTAGGGTTGCATCACAGGAAGCTATTCAATGAAGGTTAGCTTTGTACAATTGATGAAATCTGGAAGCAAAAGACCAAACTCACCAAAATGTGCTTTAAAAAAGCTTCAAAATCGTCTCGCTGATAACCATTAATTCTACTGTTGACGGCTAGTAAACCAGACTCGGAGATGGCAGCCAGCATGCTGTAGTGACGTCCAGCCCGGTTACGTCTCAAGGGTTTTGGACGTGCGCCTTGTTTGGATCTAACATATTTGCGTTGCACATCCTGTGCTCGTAAACCACATTCGTCTAGGTGAAGAACAAGACAATTCATATTCACGTTAGTTCAATTCCTCTTTTTAAGAAGGAAAAAGAGAAGAGAAGAGTGAAAAGACTCACCAAGAAAAACTAGGAACTCAGGTGGGTGGTGGCAGATCCGATTGGAATATTCTGCTCGAAGTGTTGGTGATTGATTGATATCAATCGCAGATACCTTGTGAAGGGTAAGGTAAAGACGCTCTTTAAGGTCGTTTGCGATGGTTTGTCGACAGGCAATGAGATTGGTGTGGTTGTACATCGCTTCTTGCACTTCGTCGAGAAACAAGGTCGGATCAGCATCAATGAGTTCGACCATGAATGCTCGATCCTTGTTTGAGTATAAAGTCCGACGGCCTTGTTGATGGTAGGTTCTAGGATCACGAACCACTGCGTGAGTTTCGCGGTAAAGAGCATTCCATCGTGAGATTGATTTGGCTGAGATTGAAGTAATGAGGTCTTCGTTGATGGATTTGAGGGATTGGCCCGACAGAAACTTGGTGAGGGCAATCACCTTGAGTTGTGCTGTGTACAGCACAAAAGGCATGAAGAGCTTTGAGATATGAAAGAGAAAGGTAACGTTGAAGACGAGGGATGGTGGATGAGGATGACAATGATGGTCGGTGGTAGATATCGGGTGGTCAATAGCCAATTTCATATTTTGATTTAAGCATTATGCTTATATTTCAAGCTGTATTGGCAGCTGTATCACCCAAATAAAATAAAATAAAAAATCACCGGGCCAACGTATTCTAGATTGGCTGTATTACTTTTTCTAAAATGAATGGCACCCCTGGCCCGAGAAAAAAATATTTTTCAGCGCCGCAGTCCCCGCAGCCGGTGCAGTGATGCATACAGAATCCAGATCAGCTGGCTGACGCGGCCTGCTGAGCACTGTAATTGGCAATCACTCACCGAACTCCCTCTACGATTGGCTTTCAACACCCACTTCCTCGACATTTTTCCTGACGCCTCAAACCAATTGCTTCATTGATCACACGTAAGTCGTCCTATCAGCTTTCTAGCACACCTATTCCACGTTGACTTATAACCTTTTTTCTTTTTCTTTTTCTTTTTCTTTTTCTTTGACTTTGATTTTGATTTTCTCTTCTTTTTTTGACCATGTAGATCAAAGACTACCCCAACTCCTTGTTCAAACCGACACCGTCATAAGCAAAGATGATACTCACTTTTGAGATGATTTCAAGTGATTGAGGGTGGTTATGAGTGATTTGGGGTGGTCTCGTACTTGGCCTATCTCTGGTACCAGACCACCATTTCCTTTTTTTTTACAAAAAATGTGTCCTTATGATAAGTTTTGCTCTAGGATATCATAACTCATGGTTCCTGTTAATGACTTTTCAAGTTGTAGTAATTGATGCTTATGCTAGTATTTGTTCTCAGTTCTTATTTGTGGTTGTGATGACTCACACTTTTTGTTTTTGTTTTGATCAATGCAAGTTCACTGTGTTCCAAAAGTATGAGCCTACAAACTGAGAAAGTCCCATTAATCTCACTTATGATCCAACATAAATGACGCCAAACAACTTATAGTTACTCAAGCAGAACATGATCCAGCTTATTGTCTTTTTCATTCTTTGTCGCATCGACAAAAAACTTTCAATTATATTGATAATCTCAATGTTTTTCAATCAAATCTCACTAAAATAGAGGATCCAGTATCTAGTTCGTTCATCCTAAAATCTTAACTGAAATGTTAAAAGTTGTTCAAATAAATATGAACAATTTAATTTGATGTTTTGTAGATAAGTTTGGTTTTGAATGGCAAATCAAACAAAAGTTTCCTTCTTTGCATTGATTTCTGAGTCAGACAGCACAAAAATCAAGAGACGTTCAAAAGTATTAAAGAGATTCAATAAAAAAGATACATCGGGTAAAGAAACAATTGTGATATCAATCCGATCAACAGAATGATCGTGTTCGTTAACTAGATAATAAAAAATTCAATTAAATCAATGAGATCTCAATCAAATGCCCATCCCTTCTCCGTGACCTGTAGCAAAACTAGACATATGACGGTCTCTGTTTGAATCGGGGTAGTCTTTGATCTACATGGTCAAAAAAAGAAGAGAAAATCAAAATCAAAGTCAAAGTCAAAGAAAAAGAAAAAGAAAAAGAGAAAAGGTTATAAGTCAACGTGGAATAGGTGTGCTAGAAAGCTGATAGGACGACTTACGTGTGATCGATGAAGCAATTGGTTTGAGGCGTCAGGAAAAATGTCGAGGAAGTGGGTGTTGAAAGCCAATCGTAGAGGGAGTTCGGTGAGTGATTGCCAATTACAGTGCTCAGCAGGCCGCGTCAGCCAGCTGATCTGGATTCTGTATGCATCACTGCACCGGCTGCGGGGACTGCGGCGCTGAAAAATATTTTTTTCTCGGGCCAGGGGTGCCATTCATTTTAGAAAAAGTAATACATATTGATAAACAATAGAAAGCTTGAGGAAAACCTACACCTTACGCCCGGAGTAGAGATGGAGTTGACATTTTTTGACAGATCACAGCCAAAAAGTTAACTGGGTCAACCGGGTTTTTACAAACCGGGTCTACTTTGAGAACCCCTAATCAAGCCAAAAGCACTTTAAAAAAAAGAAAAGAAAAAAAAAGACCATACATGTATGTAACATAGTTGACCCCGGCCAAAGATCATTCATTCAGCTTAAAATTAGCACCGGTGCAAATAACTCCGATTTTAAGTAACGCCAACAATTGCTGGTGCTCTTAAAATAGAAGACCGTTGATATCGCTCGATGTATGTATAGAGAAATGCGGATTCAACTCGTTGAATGACAGCAGTCGGGGCATCGAGGGACTTTATTAGAGCGGCGCCTCTGAGTGTGATGTATTACGTCCGCTCTGTCGGAGGTGCTGTCAGAAGAGGGGCTTAGTAAGTTAGTGATGCATGAGGATGCATGATGTACATAGCTCAAAAGAGCTTCAAACTACAATTTGGTTGTGGACCTTTGCTCACCCTTACGCCAACCCATATATACCATCCATCCTGTTTACCGTACGTAGTGCCTTGCCATCTTCAGAACCGTCGCAACTACACAATCGGCCCCTAAATGCCTGCCATCACACCTGGTGAGTCGCGGCCGTCTTACATTCTTGATACCGCCGGCTCGTGGAATGAAAGCTCACACGCTACCATCGATCAAACTAGGATCCCACATCTTAGTCACTGGCGCGTAAGTAAAAAAAGCCGATTGAGAAAAATCTCAGCCAGATGACGAGTTACGTGTCGTACATCTTCACAGGAGTGGCTTCATCGCCGCTTGGACTTGTCGGCTACTACTTGAACAGGACTTCAAGGTCCGAGGAACGGTGAGGAGTGCGGAAAAGGGAGATTATCTCACAAATCTCTTCAAAGAATTCGGGGACAAATGGTCATATGTGATTGTAGAGGATCTTATGAGCGTTTGAGTGATTTCTCTCTTTGAACTTGAATCGTAAAAGGTAATATCAGATAGTGCCGTTAGACTGACGGCTCCACTATTTTTTGCCATGAAACAGCCGAACGGTTTTGATGAGGCTGTCAAAGATATGGATGGAATCCTACACCTTGCATCACCCTTTAGCACACACGTTTGTCGTGAACGTGATCTAGAATATCTTGCGGCACGCTTAGGCTGACATCGGCTCTGTTTCTTTTCAGACGTCTGATGACCCTTACAAAACTTACGTTTCTCCGGCAGTTGATGGCACGCTGTCCGTCTTGAAATCTGCACATGGCCCGAATGGCGCCACGGTGAAGCGTATCGTCGTCACTTCTTCAATCGGGGCGGTCACCAGCTTCAATGCACCTGCGATAGAGGGGAAAGTTTTCACAGAGAAAGATTTCAATGAAGTTGACCCACAAATCCTCGCAGAGAAAGGTAAAGATTCTCCGCCATGGACTGCTTACTTTGCATCCAAAGTCGTAAGCTCCCATCATTTCTCTGTCCTCCATTTTCTTTGCGGGATCTAATGAAGGATACGCTCGCTTGAACCCTCCAATCACCTGCCTGAAACACTATGCTTGCTTTCTCTGTGCGTCCGAATCGTAGCTAGCAGAGAAAGCTGCATGGGAGTATGTCAAGACCAACGAGACCAAGTATGATCTTGTAACCATCTGTCCACCTTTTGTGTATGTCTCAGGGTTCTTATATCGTCCACTTCAGTTTGTATTGCACTCGATGCTAAGTCAGGTTCCTATTTCTTGCTTCCTTGCGATCCATCAAGTTTGGGGCCTATTATCCATCAGGTCAAAAATGAAGCTGCTTTGAATACTAGTGTAAATGCTTTCTATGAATACCTTGTAGGAAAAGGTGACAGCGAAGCTGCAAAGGTATGTCAATCTTGACAGGTTCGTATGACGATGGAGGAGGAACGATTACTGACCTGAACTACCGCTTCGTTACCGGCTCATAGCGCCCGGCTGGTATAGCAGTTGACGTGCGTGACGTTGCGGCAGCCCACATTCAATCTTTGATCGTTGAAAAGGCTGGTGGGAACAGATACCTGGTTTCCAAGCGTGAGTACAATTTTTTATTTCAAGCTTTTTTTAGATGCGCGAAGCTGATTCCAAATTGTTACCAGAACCTTTGATATGGCAAGATGCATTGGATATAGTCTATGCGAGCAGTGACGCTGCTCATTGGCCTCAAGCACCAAAACGCAACCCTGGTCAATGACTCTCCTTTTGTATTCTGATCCTCCTCTTCACCGCTGATGTTTCGATTTGAATTTTTAGGCGAGGAGAAAATTGTAGTACCAAATCCCGTAGATACTTCAAAATCTATAAGCGATCTTGGATTGAAGTATCATAGCTTTGAGACTACAATCTTGGACATGTGCACTTCTTTCAAGACTCTCTTTAAGAAATAATGAAGACTTGGATTTTATCTCACAAACCTATCGATTTTTCTTGATTCAATTGTATGACCTGTTAGCAAAAGCAATGTATGATCAAACGCACAACCCTTGAGTTCACTCAGGTGTTGATTCTGTAACCTAGCGCAGGCGACATGTGACTTGCTATTCTCAGAGTTCAATGTGCTCATGATGTCCAGCCCTTTTTGCTGAAGTATTCTTCATTACGAAATGCCACACCCTCAAGCGTGATGAACGCATTTTGCTAACCAGAATAATCTCGTTCCCAGGAGCATCAAGAGGAAGAAGCTCATATAGACCAGTCAGAATTCTTTGAAATCTTTCATGAAGCTGAAAATCATTATCTATAGGTCTGATCAAAAGGGAACTAGTCCCTTTTTGACCCTTATGAATATGATGGCCCGACTTCCAGTAGGAGTTCGAAAGTTTCTCTCACGAGAAGTCTTCAAGTTCAAGCTTCACGCGATCACACTCACGTCAGGAATACTTGCGACATATATCTCAAGTGTCCATCAAGCAAGTTGAATCGACGTACATACACGCTCCGTCTTGCCTGGCGCGATTCCCTGAGAATCGGATTCTTCGTTACTGAATTTGACTGTGACATGTGTATTTCAGAGTCTCGTCCGTTATTTGGACTGTCAAGAAATGACTTGATCGAAAAAAACTTCATAAACCCCTGAAGGACCTGAACATCTCGACCTGAAGCGTACCCGGTATCGTTCCGAACTTACCTAACAGCGCCCGTTATGATACATACTTTATATCCGCATGAACTTTCCTCGCGGTCGCAATCGGCAGGGATTGAATGCAGTATCGAATTCAATCGAAACGCAAACCGATTTGGATGTCTTCGAGAACTATGTAATCCGACCGAACTCATCCTCTGATCGTGGACCGTCATAGATGAATCATGATGTAACCGAAGGGTTTTACATAGAGTTGAATGTTGATCCACTGGCTGTGAATTGATGGATAGTTGTGGGATTTTCAATCGTCTATATAAAACTCAAAGGTTTCCCTTCTGGTTCTCCTTCTTTTGCATGCTTGGTATCTTTTCATTCCATCTTCAAATATCATCGAACCTATAATAAGAAAATACATTTTCATCTTAAATGCCTGCAATCACTACTGGTGAGTCAAAGTTTACCTTGAATCTTGATTTATGTATACTTACTCTCAATCGGAACAGGTTCTTTTGTTCTAGTCACCGGAGCGTAAGTAATATAGATAAATCGACCAGAAATCAAATACCAACTGAATGATAAATGAGATAATTTTCGTAGGAGTGGCTTTATTGCTTCCTGGATTTGTAAGTTATTATTGGAGCAAGGTTTTAAAGTAAGAGGAACAGTAAGAAGTTTTGAAAAAGGAGATTATTTATCAAATCTCTTCAAAGAATTTCAAGATAATTGGTCATATGTAATTGTAGAGGATTTGACAGACGTTGAGTATTTTTTTCTTTTTTTTGAGTTCAAGAGATTCATAAAGGAATTCACATCATGCTGATTCTGAAAAAAAAATCCATTTATTTCGAGTCAGCCAAATGGATTTGATGAAGCTGTAATAGATATTGAAGGAATTATTCATGTTGCCTCACCCTTCAATACTCATGTCAGTCATCTCACATCTTCATATATATATGGTAAACCGAACTTATCATGATTTTTTTCCCACATTCTATGAACTTTAGACTTCAGATGATCCATATCAAACATACATTTCTCCAGCAGTCAATGGAACTTTGTCAATCTTAAAATCAGCAAATAGTCTCAATGGAAAATCAATTAAAAGAGTCATCATTACTTCATCTCTTGGAGCAATAGCTAGTGTTGAAAGTTTGAGTGAACCATCATTCAAAGCCACTCACATTTATACAGAACAAGATTTCAATGAAGATGATCCTAAGATTCTTGAAGAGAAAGGATCAGCTTCTCCACCTTTTACTGCTTACTTTGCTTCTAAAGTTGTAAGTCTTTGTTGACGATCTTTCACATTCTATTAGAGGATCTTTACGTTTCAAAGATCAAATTTAAAGGGATTCTTTGTTCATGTCTGGAATTGTTTGGATATTGCTTAGCTTGCGGAAAAAGCAGCTTGGGAGTTTGTCAAGACTAACAAACCAAAGTTTGATCTAACAACCATTTGTCCATCATTTGTGTAAGTTATCTCAAACTGAATCATTCAACTTGATTTTCGAACTCAAAGAGCTGATTGCGAACTATTTTCCTAAAAATCCGATTTGTAGATTAGGACCAATCATTCATGAAGTTAAAGATGAAACATCTCTAAATACTAGTTTAAGTTTTTTCTATCAATTCCTTTTAGGAAGAATTAGTAGTGAAATCGCAAACGTTAGTGAATTTTTTTCAAATGTCCTTTAAAATTCTCTTTCATGGATATAAATTGATCATTGTTTCCTGTTCACTGTTGAGTTTGATAGCGTCCAACAGCATCAGAGGTTGATGTACGTGATGTGGCATTCGCCCATATCCAATCTTTACTTATCGAAAAAGCTGGTGGTAATCGATATTTGATTTCAAAACGTAAGCATTGAATCGATATCTACCTCTAGTAAAGGACTTCATCTTGTTCATTGATGATGAATTCTATCTTACAAAACCACTTTAGAACCTTTAATATGGCAAGACGCATTAGATATTGTGAATGAAAGTAATCAAGCGATTCATTGGCCTAATGCAACCAAAAGAACCCCAAGTTAGTCTTTATTCTCTTCCTACTTTTGGGTCTTTTTGATTTTACTAATCCAATGCTCCTATCAACACTTCTTTAAGAGGATGAGAAATTGGTAATAGAAGAGTGTTTAGATACATCGAAATCTATAAAAGATTTGAAACTCGATTATCATCCTTTTGATTCTACAATCTTAGATATGTGTTCATCTTTAAAAGATCTTTTCCAAAATCAATAGGGGAGTTCAAGTTGGCCAAAAAAGTCCCTAAGACTTTTTATACTTTGGCCTCCTAGTCCTTCAATTTTTGTTTTGTGTTTACAAACAAAAAATCACCAGAATGTCCTTCTCAGGCAGGGCTTTCTGAATGTGTTTTTGAAAGTTTCAAGATTTTAGGTAGCATTATAAACATGGTAGGGACAGTTATATTTTAGGCATTCTTTTCAATAAAGTCCTGCATTTGCTTTTTTTATAACACATTCTGTTGTATCGTCTTCTTTTCTTTATCCTTGTTACAAAGTCAGTCTGCCTTATGTGAGATATCATACCAACACTTGGAATTTCAAATCAAGGTTATCTTTGGTATCTGAAATGAACATTGCAACTCTAGTCATCCCCTGACGAAGCAATGTATTCATCAGTCTGACTTAAATTGTCACTCCAGCAGCCTCTTACTGAGACTTTTACCTTATCAAACACTCAGTTGTGGAAAAGAAGTCCAACAAATTGGGCTCATGGATAACCCTTCAATTTGCCAAGTTAAGAAAGTCCATCTCCTCGAACTATTACATTCAAAGTTAGCTGCTCGAATTGACTTGATGAGAGTCCCAGATCAAGTCCGATGAAGGGGTCAATCTTGGATCGAATTCAAGACCATTTGAAGTTGCACAAATTTTTATGCAGGAAACTAATTTCCTTTTCTGCTTTGTGTCTCTCCATCATCAGTTTTCTTCAAATATCGTCTTCATTTTACCTTTTTCGACTTTCAGACAGGTGATGCTGGGTATGGAAGGATATGTCGTAGTTGCTAGTCTACTTTCCTCCACGCAAGTTAGACGACTTCCATCCACTGGGATATGCCTTATCACAACCTTCCTGGATGAGTTCACGAACTCTGAAATCGATCGCAATCATTTGTAAAAGGTAGAATAACAACAGTCGGCGTCTAAGAGATCTGTCCTCATAGGGATTCTGATTATGTAGTTCTAAATCCTTCCGAATTGATATCCTCGAATATGACAGAGTAAGTTTAAGCGAAGATGAATCGGAATCAAGGTTTATGAAAGGGAATCCTTTGATCGACCAACAAGGGTTTACTGATGCATATATGTATGATTTCTCATTTAAATGATGACGTTTGAATCAGAAATCCTTCTGGTGCCTTGAGTGATTTCAACCATCTCATCACCTGACCGATCCTTTGATCAACTTAAACTATACAAATCAGCATGAAGGGTTCTATTCTGTTCGATTTGATTCGATTCATTAATTGAGATGAAAATGAAAAAAAGGGTATTTGGAGTTGATATCGGGATTAGGTAAGATTGATTGGCTCTAGCTTCTGATCATTGATCGTGTTTGGTAAACTGCACAGCCACTAATCTTCTTCTTCACTCGATCATCCTCAACTTAAGCCAAATAAAGAAACAATCTTCGATTTCTTGTTGACCATCAAAAAAGGAAATCAAACTCAGAAAAAAGATAATTTGATTCAGTTTATATCTCACTCAACTGCTTGTTTGCCATTTCACTTCCATTCCATTTAATCCTTCGAGTCAAATCAAATAAACCAATCCTTCCTCTCATCTAAAAACTCAGATAAATCCACCAAAATGTCGACAGACAACGCAGTCAAGAAAGCTCATCCAATAGCTTTTAGTTTTATAATCCTTTTCAGTTTCATCGAATTCTTAATCACTACAATCTTAATAAGTAATTATAATTCAGACAATAGTTATTACAGCGATAGTCTTCGAGATCGGTGAGTTCAAAAAAACCTCTTCTTGACCACCAAAACCTCCTGTTGACCATGAAACGGCTTACAAACCGAATTGACTTACTTTTTTGTATTCGAATCGAACAGACTTAAATTCTTACTGTTCACTTCAATCTGGAGTTTAGTCTTCACTTCGATTTATCTATTCGGAATCTTTAAACTACCAACAAACTTTTTATTCTCCTTAGCATCTCATGCAGGATTTCTCTTTATAACTTGGATCTTTTGGTTATCTGGTGCTGCTGCTCTAAGTGATACTTTGAGTGGTCTTTCATGCGGTGATTTGTTTTTATCAGATGTTAGAATTAATGTTGGAATTAGGTATTGTCATTCATTGAAAGCTGTTCAAGCTTTTGCATGGATCGAATGTAAGTCTTCTCTTTCTCTTCTCTCACTCTTGAACCTTTTTCTGATCTTTGATGTCTTTTTACGGTTTAGGGATCACCTTGAGTTTCGTTTTAGCTTATATCGCTTTGATCGCAAGTAGAGCGGTAAAAGCTGGTACAGGTTTAAAGAGTCCAATGAGAGAAGTTCCAGCAGCTGTTTGAAACAATCTTCAAGGAATTCATTCTAAAAAAAAACAAGTGTTGAATGAAAAAATCGAGAAATTGGACCTTTTTAAAATTTGCAGATTTATTTACTTGCTTCTGATTTTCATTTTCATCGTTATCTGATTTAAATTACTCAGAATTATGTATGGTCAATTATCATCCATTTTTTTTCTTTGGAGTGTTCAGGATTGATGTAATATTATCTTAAATGTTTCATATGTTTATATTTGTACAGAATTTGTTAAAATCAATTTGCTCATGTGTGGTACAAAATCATCATTTGGCAACAGTTGCATGCTTTCTTTCTTCTAGAGTTAAACCAATTGAGCCGCAATCGCTCTAAATATATGCCCCGCTTTCTTTCAAAAGAGTAAATCTGTCAAGCAGCACAAAGATCATTTCATTGTCATTTGATGAAATCTGCCATTCAAAGCCCACGCGGCCTCATCTGCGCCATCGAAGTCACACTGGGAGTCCGGCCCTCGAAGGCGCGTCTATGCGCCTTTCTTTTGTCTTGAAAGCGCGCCTCGGCGCCAACATTGGTTGGCACACGAGGTGTTCTCTCCAAAGTAAAAAAACAGACACATCATCATGCTCTTCAAGCAACAAATAGAATTGTAGCAGAACATTACAAATGCTTATGACGCGCCTATGCAAGACATGATGTCTGCTATCTATCAACTTAGTTCAACAGTTGCATGTGGCTACTGCTTCATAACAAATGATCATGGTGTTTTGGCATGGGTAACCTGGTCCAGAAAATGCTCTAGCCCAATCAGTTTACAATTCATTGAGTAGGCAGTTCTTGCTTTTGTGTTTGTAAATTTTTATCATGATATATTATGGGCAATTTGAGTGTAGTATATATAAAATATAAGTCTTGGACTTTGGAGGTTCAATGTCAAGACTGTGGACAGGTTTTGCCAACAAGGACGGAGGAAACCTTAAAAGGGTGTTATGCCTAATGATGATCTATTGTTGGATGATTTCATACAACAGGCTCTTTGCCATTTATTTAAAGTACAGTTGTCATATGTGATATGCTTGTCTAAATGTCACATAGAATGTATGATTCATAAGAGTATTCCCCCTCAAATGCCCAAACTCCCTTTTTGTGAGTTCTGCATTCTTTCCTTAGGTAGCATCAAAAAATCCAGCGGGAAATCTTAACCCATGACTCACTGTTTTCTCCGCCTTCCCCTAAATTTTGTTACCACATTGAGAAAGTTGATGTCAAATTCCTTCACCAAATCACTGCTATTCTTCAAGTTTGATAATGGCTCCCAAGGTAAGTTGTCTTCAGTATTAAATCCTTTCCAGTTGATTAAGTACTCATACTTCCCATTTTTCATTCTACCAACTAAGAATTCATCCACTTCCAATTCATGACTGCCTTCAATTACTACTGGAGATGGTGGTTTTTGTTGCCTTCCTTCAAGTTCATCTATTTGATGTTTTCATAGTAATAGCACATGAAAGACCAGATTTACTCCTTTGAATTTCATGGAGCTGGGAGTCCCAATAAAAAGGGGCATTCTGAAGCTTTGAAAATTACTGAGTGTTTTTGGAACACTGGTTATATTTGTCACCTGCTTATAAAACTGGTAATGTATTAAGAGGGGTGTAGATGTAATCCTTTTCTTTGGGAAGATACTAACCAGGCATATAAATTTGATGGGAATCACACAATGATTCTTGTGAGCTCAAGTGATCTATAGATTGGTATTCTAAATTGTATATCAAAATCAAAACAAATAAGTTTATAGAGAAAAATGACAAAACAAAAATTAAAAGCTATGTACATTCTCTTCCCAAATATGGGTTAGGAACCAATACAATTCATCAGACACATCTCTATAAGTATAAGAAAATTGACCAATCTGATAGGTTGGGTAAACAATCTTTGTAATGTTTTTTGTCATGACTCTCTTTTCATTATTTAATCAAAGTGATATGTACATGTATATCCTTTATTTAAACCTCTCTTCAATATTCATCATCTTTTATTTATTCTCCAGTTTGTTTTCTTTTTGGCTGAGTGATCTTATTAAGTTGATTGAAAACCAACATCCCCCCTCAATCAACTGCTTTGACATATCTCTATCATTCCACTAATCTCAAATTAATCCTCTCCCTTGAACTTCTAAATGGGTCATGAAGTTGAGGCTTTCTTATATATCTGCTAGCATATCCTCTAAATCCACATGTTTCAAATAAAAGGTACCATCTTTAAATTTTGCTTGCAGCCAATAAAACTTAAAGTAGATCTCAATTGCCTTTGTTCTTCTGTGCAATACTGCATTCTCTGAAACATCCATAGCACTCATACTGTCAAAGTTCAAATATTGAAGAAAGCCTTGTTTTAAAAGTATTGATTCCAATTATAAATCCAGCCATATTATTTCATGTCCTGCTTCATTGGCCACACTAAACCCTGCCTCTGTATATGATTTGGCTACTTTTTGTTGCAACTCACTCCTCCAGGCATCAATAATATGTATCCCATAGTTGAATTCCTAGTACTCTTATCTCCTGCCCAGTCAGCATCTGGAAACAATGTTAGTAGAGTCAGATATCATTGCTTGTCATTCCTTTTGGTAAGCTTAAATCACATTCATAATGCACAAAAGGTGCTGTGCCTTTCAAATCAAGTAGAACATGTTGAAATGCCTCCCAGTGATGTTTATTTGGCTTATCTAAATGCTGAGATAGGCATACTACTGCATATGATATGTCAGGTATGGCACATTGTGCAAGATACAATATACTACCAACACCACTGCTAAGGTAAATTTAAAAGTTGAAATAATGATTCTTCTGTTGCTGATTTTCTCAAGTTGGTTCCTCCTGGAAATGATGTAGATGCTTCCTTACATTCTATCATTGCAAAGGACTCTAAGATTGATAAAGTTTATGCATCTTGTTTTATTAGGGGGTTTCAAGTTCAATCTTTTTTGCATGATTTTTATAAATTTGGACAAGTTGTTTGTAAATCAAAATCTTCATAATACCAACATATCTCTAGTTTGGGACACCAAAAAAGGTGTCCCGCTTGAAAAAAATTATGCATATTTTACAACAACAGTCAAGTTGTTATAAAAACCTTCAACTTGAAACCCCCTATTGTGTAATGATTAGGTTCTTTTCTAACTGTTTGCACCTGTGGCACCTTTATAAAGTGACAGACAAGTCTGTCAAAAAGTGACAATTACCAAGGGCATGTAAGCTGTTTCTTGGCCCAGAGCTGTTTTAGCGCTCCTGGAGCAGTTTTTACATGCACTCAAACACAAGTTAAAATAAAATTCAAAGGGATAAAAAACAGTGTAGACCATTTTTTACATCATAAACTACCCTTATGCATGTTTAAAGCACACTTGGATTTTGATTGTTAACAAAGTCACTAGCCAGAGCTCTCTGAGTAATAGTATCATTTCTTACAACCCAGTTGTGACATGTTCAGCTCAATTCAAATCAGCACAATTCAGTCTATTTACAAGTCAAAGGAAACAAATGTATGCCTTGATTGCATTAAATCCACCACCTTGTATTCTGTTTTAAACTCTTCATTCTTTTCTCTGGAAGATTGCTTCAATCCATAAATAGCCTAATCTAATTGACATGTTAAATCATCACCTTGAAATCCTTATTCAGAACCTTCTGGCTGCTCCATAAAAATAAGTTCCTTTACTTTACCATCAAGAGAAGCAGCAACCACATCAATTGACTGCACTTCTAATCCAAATGATGTCACATAAACCATTATTACATGCTAAGATAGTGTTTGCCAATTGGAGCAAGGGTATCAAGATAATTTACACAGTAAGTCTCAGTATATGGTTTTGCCACAATTCTTGCTTTCCTCTTGTTTGTTGTTGAATCTATATTCATTTCAATCTTAAGATTCCTTCAAGAGATTACTTTCTCTGATCATTAAAAGTTCTTGATATTGATACTGGGTCAACTTCTGGTGGTACTGAGGTCAATCTCCAATATCTCTGGTGATGATCTCAACACTTCCTCTATATGTTGGCATTGTCAATTGTGAATATGAATACATCCAGAATTGCTAAAATATAAGAAATAGAAATGTTATCTAAGACTAATTGGCATTTAACAGTTGATCTTCCAACTATTAGTATCCAAAGGTACAAAGCAGGGTTTGGAAGTTTTTTCTTTTTTGCCAAAAATTTGGTTATCTTTTCAATCTGGATCCTGAGACTCTGTGATTACATATACAATATTTTGATGATTTCTCCTAGATCTGTTTGTGGTTTTTTAGTAGGGATTGATTTCACTTAGAATGCAGAGTTTCCAATGTCAGAGCTGCTACAAAAAGTTGCATCAAGAATTACCAAGAGCCTGTTGTTAGGAAAAGTTGATTAACTTTTTCTCATCTACAATTCACTGTCTTGTTTATGGGTTTTACTCACGATGACAGATTATTTTTAGCGATCTTATCTGTTGGTGTTTGAGGTTCACATCAACTTGGTCAACTAACTATTCCCAAATTTGCAAAGCTCTTTGACTCAAAGAAAAATATTCTTAAAAGTTCCTTCAATTTATCTCATTGTAGAAGGTTTATTAAATATTCACCATCTTCAAAAGGCACCATAGGTTTTACAGGTGCTCCAGTGATTGTTCAATATTTTGAGAATCTGCCTGCTTGTCTGGTACAGATTGTAATATTGCACCTTGACTCCGGAGATTATTGTTTTTTATCCTGTCATCAACTATTTTTAACTTTGAAGGGTGTGTCCCCATTGTGTTCCTGGTTTTTATTGTGCTTTTACAAATCATCCAACAAGGAATTTCCCATCCAGTCTCTTTGTTCAGGAGGTGCTACTACTTTGGCCCAATAAGGAGCTACCATTGACTTCATTCAATCTGCTGTCTGATGTAGTTCTGAAGCTTCCACATGTACATCAGGGGTCATGTTGCCTTAAGAGTTCATGAATATCAGAGTTGTGTGATTGGCCATTCTTGATATATTGGGGCTTCTTTTTCTCAAAAGCAAGATTTCCCTTTTTTCCATCTTTCTTTCCTTCTATATGTCTGTTTCAAAGCAAATAAGGAACATTGCCTGTTTCTTAGAAGTTAATTCTGTGGTTTAACTTCTTTGGAAAATGTAACTAACTCATATTTGCTCTGTCTGGCCATTTGAATATTTTTTCTTTGTCCTCCCTTCCTGATCTCCACTCTTAAGTCTACACTTGTTAGATGCACAGGTCAGAGAGGGTGTTGTTGTTTTGGACATGATGATATCTTATCCCTTTGGAGAACTTGGCCCAACACTTTTGAGCTTAGTTATTCTGATTTCTGTAAGTATCATGGTGGAAATTTCCTATTTTTCTCAAAGGCATTTGGAATGGTCTGGGATGATCAGGACCAGGCCAAACAATTATTCAAAGATACACTACAACAAGATAGTACAATTTGTCACCACTCCTCATTCAATGAGGGTGCAAACAACACTGAGACAGCTAATCTACTTATAGCTGATAGCAAAAGATAGTGTAGCTAAAAGCATGCCGCTAAGCTACCGCTAGCATGAATTAGCATCAATGAATTCCAGCTACCCTACACAGAGTCACAAGGAATCTCCAGCTGTCCAAATTTTGGCCCTGTAGTGTAGTGTAGAGGCACAAAAATCAGCTACAGTAGCTGGTAGCATAGTGTGACTTAATAAGCTACACTGTCATAAAGGTTAGATCTTTGTTAACTAAGCACAGCTACACAGTCACTACACACAAAATGCACCATAGTGTGTTGTAGGGCGCGTTCACTTAAGGAATTTCTGACCAGAAATCACATTCTGTAAAATTTTTAATGCAAAAATGAAACATACTCCACCAAATAGACACTTTAAATTTTGCAGAATGTGATTTCTCACCAGAAATTGCTTAAGTGAACGTGCCCGTAGTGTAGCTGTCTCAGTGTTGGTGCCAATCACACCTGTTGGACCTGAATTTGTGCTACATTCATACAATGAGGAATTGTCATCCCAAAAATCTCAACAGCCTTGGAAAATATCTCAAAGGCATTGGCTGATGGTGCAGAGAAAGGTAGCAATAATAAAGGAATTCTAAATGTCTCTTCCAGCTTTCGCCATATTTGTTTCATTTTCCCATACATACACTTTCTTTCTTTACTCTCTGGGCAGTGGGCAAGATGTGGAGAACTGATAAGTGATACTAGTTTTAGGCCAAAGTGACTCAATACGTAAATTTCAGTCTTTCAAGATGTGTATCACCTTGGAATTACATAAGGAATGAGAAAATCTTAAGTAAGCTCTTTTAGTAATAGCTTATGTAAATAAGGTAATTTGCTGCATCGTTCTCTGTGGTAATGAAACCGTCCTAGGAACTAACTAGGTACGTATCTCGAAGCTGGAATGATAAGGATTGAGTAAATAAATTGTCATGAAACACTCTTGAATATCAAAGTGACAAACCTATTGTAACAGATCACAATCCATCAGACAAGAGTTTACCACGCCTTGGAAAGGTCTTTCAATGAATTGCTCATATCTATGATAGTCTCTTCAAATGTTTTATACTTCATCTCTAAATCTCGAACAGATTTCGAAGCATCATATAAATTTTGTTTGACAGACTTTCCGCTACCTGTTCCAATAAAATTTCAAAATTGGAGATGAGATTTATAGATATGGTTTCTTTGCTAGTTCAAACGATTTTATTTACCTGGTTCTCCTTTTGTTGCATCTGGCCATTCTTTTCCTTGACCTTTTTCTTGAATCACATCTAAGCTGTCTTGCCAAGTAAAGCTCTCTACAAAACAGAATTTTTACCCCAGTATGAAATGAGTAGTCAGATACAACACTGGCTATTTGTGAGTTTGTAAGAGATTCTCATACGTTTACAAACTGCATATCTATTGCCTCCAGCTTTTTCAATGACGAGTGATTGAAGATGAGCATTTGCAAGATCTCGTACGTCTACTTCTGAGCCCCAAGGTTTCTAAAAAAACCGACATAATATCAAATTCACATCTCCCGGTTAAACACTCAACAAAGGAATCTATGGAATGTACAAAAAGAAACGTACTATCGCAGATTCTGCGTCACTATCTCCTACGAGATAATTGTAAAACAATTTCACACTCGTATTCAACGAGTCAGGATTCTTGACTTGATGAATAATTGGACCTAATCTTTTAACGCCCAGAAGTAAAAAAGATACGTGGTTTAAAATATAATGTGATCTTATAGGAAGTGAGTTTTGCTTGTACATACACGTAAGGTGGACAAAGAGTCACTAAATCAAAGTCAGGTTTCCTTTCTTTAACAAAGTTCCAAGCCGCGTTTTCTGCCATCTATGTAGAAAACAAATTTTTCAAAGTGTCAAAAAGGCAAGACTCGAGTAGCAGATAGCAGAGAGATGAAAAGATAAAGTACTCAACTACTTTAGAAGACCTATAAACTTCAGCAGGAGGAGCATCAATCCCTTTTTCTTCTACAATTTTGGGAGAATGTTCATTCCATTGAGTTTCATTGAAAACATGATTTAGATCGGTTGTAGGATTCACAACTGATGCGAATGATGAAGTGATCACGATTCTTTGAACGTTCTTTCCTTCACGTTCAGCTGATTTTAGGATTGATAAGGTTCCATTTACGGCTGGGTTGATTAAATCTTTGTATGGATCTTTTACCTGGAAGATCGAATCATGTCAATGGTTAACTTTATGGATTCCAGGAGTATAATTCGGTCATGAAGGTACGTACGTTCATATGGAAGGGTGAGGCGACGTGAGCAATTCCTGAGATATCCTTTACAGCTTCATCAAACCCATTTGGCTTAAATCCATTAAAAATCGAGGACAAAAACGATATTAAAACATAGAGCAATGGCATCAGAATTTGATAAATTCAGATTGATGAATCAAAAGTTTGAGGAACATCAAACCTTTTCAATGTCTTCTACTATAACATAAGACCATTTATCACCAAATTTCTCAAAGACTTTGGAAAGATAATCTCCTTTTTCTTTCGATCTAACCGTTCCACGTACTCTATGACCAGCTTCTAGTAAGTATTGACATGTCCAACTTGCAATATAACCACTCCTATGAATCCAAAAGGAAAAGAATTCAAGAGGTTGAGATTAGCTCAAAAAAGTGTAACTTTGTGAATGTGATACGTACGCTCCGGTCACCAAGACGTGAGAGGCTTTGTTAGGAATAGTTAGCTATCGATTACTCAAGTCATTCAGATTATACAGGTACGTTTCAGCTTACAAGGTTGAATAGCAGGCATTTGCTTTGCCTTTTTTGTTGTTTAAAAGGTTGAATAAAATCGAATTAAAGCCAATAATCTAATTGCTTGTTTCAAGTTTGAAGGCTGAAGTTAAATTTAAACTGTAGGCGCACAACGTGACAATAATGATGTCATGATGACGATCAATCTGGGACTATTGGATTTCATGCCAGACGACTCGACGAGATTATCTTCTTTCGTTTTAAAAAATGCATTTTTGCTTAATTGCATGTCGCACTATCTAAACAATCAATAGAGGAGGGAACCTGAGGGAACTATGTAGTCTACCATAACATTCGGTCATCTAGTCGGCTGCAAAAAGCGATACTTGTCTCTAGATTATTACGCTATTGGAATAACCATTTTTTTTCTTAAAAAGAAAGACAATATGGTTCGTTCACTCGTCCCCAATCTAAGGTGGAAGGTAAGGAGTCCAGGGATTGTTTGTTCTGTCGAGGATGTTTGCCATTCGCAACGGGCGTCTTGAACGTTCCCACAAATGCAGGGAATTGAGCTGATTTGAGCCGAGTGTCAGTACGATCTCCCTGCCTCATCCCCAATCTAAGGCGGAAGGATATGATCATCGAGACGTGTAAAATTTTGCAGCGAACAGTCAATCGAGAGCACCGGGCTCGGTCCATCCTTGACAGTCGTCACGGGTGTCGGTGAATCGGAATCGGGGCGGGTCTCAAAAAGTCATCATGCAAAACAAGCGGTGATCCGAGAACATTGATGCCTGCGATCAAAGCTTAAAAGGTCAAAATACAAGGGAAGAGTGGTCTTTTTGATCTTCAGGCGGAATTCCACATTCTTTGATGGTAATAGACCTCGTTTTGGCTTTTCTGTGAGTTCTTAATACCTCTATATTGTGTCTTTCAATGTGATTTTTGTTCTTTTCATCAGTCTTGTTAGTGTAAGGCCAGCATTCACCATTTCATTAAAGGGAATCTTGGTGTTTTGACCTTTATTTTATTTATTTCAACATACATATGAACTTTGGGAAAGTTAAGTAGATGTACAGAATCCGATTTCACCTCATAGATTTTTGATTGATAGCTTTGAAAAATTGTGTAAATTAAGTCTGTTGTAAATTGTCTTAAACATCAAATCTACAAACCAAACTGATCATGATGCATAACGCAAGATTCTACCAAGCCTTTGAAAGAACCTGCAATGAGTGACTCATATCAATAACAGTATCTTCAAATGATCTATACTTCATGTCTAAATCTTGAATAGATTTAGAAGCATCATAGACATTTTGTTTTACAAACTTTCCACTACCTGTTTAGATGAAGTGGTAAATAATAAGCTTTTTTGAAATCATAACTTTCTCTCCCATCACGAGTTTGGAGGAGTATTCTTACCTGGTTCCCCTTTTGTTGCATTTGGCCATTCTTTTCCTTGACCCTTTTCCTGAATAATATCTAACCCGTCTTGCCAAGTGATGACCTCTACAAATCATACCATTGTACAAAGTGATGAGTATAATACAAAACCTGAAGGTGGACGGTTTGCGATATTCTAACACACGTTTGGAAACCGCATATCTGTTCCCTCCAGCTTTTTCAATGAGGAGTGATTGAAGGTGGGCATTCGCAAGGTCTCGTACGTCTACCTCTGAAGCCATGGGTTTCTTATAATCATCACAAAAATCATCATTGATTTGATTAATTATTCATTGATCAGATCATTAAGATGTATTCAAGAGGACAGAAAGACTAAAACATACTTTTGCAGATTCTGCGTCACTAGTTCCTACGAGATAATCGTGAAATAATTTCACACTTGCATTTAATGAATTTGCATTATTGACTTGATGGATGATTGGACCTAATCTTTTCAACATCCAAAATTGAAAAATGGGGTGCTTGAAATGGAGTTTTTAACTACATCCAAGCAGGGTTGGGACCTACACGTAAGGAGGACAAAGAGTGACTAGATCAAAGTCCGGGTCATTCTCTTCAAGATAATCCCAAGCTGCTTTTTCTGCCAACTGACAAGATTCAAGTGGATATCAAAATATTTAAGATGTCAAGATCAAGATAGAAATAAAACCAATCCAACTAGATTCAAAAAAGACTCAACGACTTTGGAACACTTATAAGCTTCAAAAGCAGGAGCATCAACTCCTTTCTCTTTTAAACTTTAGGAGAATATTCATTCCATTGAGTTTCATCAAATATATGATTTAGATCATCTGTTGGATTCACAACTGATGCGAATGATGAAGTGATCACAATCCGTTTAACGTCCTTCCCTTCACGTTCAGCTGATTTTAGAATTGATAAGGTTCCATTTACGGCTGGATTTATGAAATCTTTGTATGGATCTTTCACCTGTAAAATCATAGCAAATTATGAAGGTGAATTGTCGGTCTATTGATAAATAAATTCCTTTTGGAATTATGCGTGAGAATCGATGTACGTACGGTTACCTGGAAGGGTGAGGCAACGTGGCAAATACCAACAATGTCTTTTACAGCTTCATCAAATCCATGTGGCTTGACCCCCAAAAAATAAAATCCAATAAGAGAATCTGGAACATTAGGTCTATTTAAAAAGTTTGATATGATCTGAAATATCAAACCTTTTCAACATCTTCCACTATAACATAAGACCAGTTTCCTCCAAATTGCGTGAAGAGTCTGGAAAGATACTCTCCTTTCTCTTTTGATCTTACCATTCCACGTACTTTATGACCAGCTTCCAGTAAGTATTGACATGTCCAACTTGCAATATAACCACTCCTATAAATACAAAAGTAAAAGAATTCAAGAGGTTGAGATACTTCCAAGAGTGCGATTCTGTGGATGAAAAACACGCACGCGCCGTTTACCAAGACGTGAGAGGCTTTGGAATAAAAAAGAAGAGTTAGCCATCGATCACTCATGTCGATGAAATATGAATGATTTCCTCATCTCACAAGGTTCAATGGCAGGCATCTTTCCTTTATTTGATTTAAAAAAAGTTGAGAAAGAACAATGGAAATCAAATCACAACCTTTTGTCGGGAATGAAGTTTGGTAAATGACCAAATTCGAGCGCATATATAAACTAAAAGAAGTCAAGAATCATGATGTCCTGATGATGACTAATCTGGCTGTGAAGTTGCACAATAAGCATTGGATCTCGCGCAATATAAGATGATTTTGAGCTTTCACAGTAAGCTTTGTAATCAACGGTCAACAGCACAATCAAAGTCATTGACCATATATACATGACATGCTGCTGTTTAACCATTAGATACCTGAGTGCCTTTGACCCACCAGGTTCAGTCCCTGATTACCTCAGGGTTTGCCTAAAGTGAAAAAACCACATGGATTTTTTGGTTTTTGCGGGGAAAATCAAAAAACCCACGTGGTTTCATGCGGTTTTTCATGTGGCTTTCAACTTTGTGACCACTATAGTTGTCGTACATAGTTTTTTGTGGCGGGCAAAAAAACAAAAGAAGTATTTTCCCCGCCAAAAAAACTATGTAGTGGTACCACTTGTACATACTTGCTTTGAGTAATTGATATTGAATCAACCTTCTCAATTTAGTGTTTCCCAAGTACCTTTTTAAGTTTACTTACTTGGGGTGATATGAATTGAGCATCGCGTAGCAATGACTCTTGGTTTGCAGGACGCGTATGATTACATTCACATAATATATTAAAGTTTTCTTTCTAACATCATGAAGATGACGTCATTACATTGTGTTCAATGAGTTCTATATATAAACAACTTGTTTTCCTCACTGTGTTGTTTTCTTTCTTCATCGAACTCAATTTGTTTTGCACAATCTCCTTCCATTATATTGTGGTTTCTTTGATCATACATCAGTCTTCTTACATTAGACTGAAGTCTGATCTTAATCTCTTTCAGGTGTTAGTTTTCTTTCTTCTAAATTAGTTCTCTTTATGTTGAAATCGAACTCAATTTGTTTCGCACAATCTCCTTTCATTAGATTGTGGTTTCTTTGATCATACATCAGTCTTCTTACATTATACTGAAGTCTGATCTTAATCTTTTTCAGGTATTGTGGTCTCTTTGATCATACATCAGTCTTCTTACATTAGACTGAAGTCTGATCTTAATCTCTTTCAGGGATAGAACCAAAAACCTTAAGTTCTTTATATGCATTTGGCCCTTACTCAATCTGCATACATATATAAACTTCCTTCAGGTTTTAGCTGTCTTTAGTTTGGGCTTTTGTGACTATATGGATGTTGAAAAAAACAGGTGAATGTACCAAATTTCTAAGCTTAAATAAGGCCCTCTTCCAACGCGACCATGTCCCTTGAAATCCTTTTATGAGAGCTCC
The DNA here is from genome assembly GCF_000204055.1 of Melampsora larici-populina 98AG31. Lineage (NCBI taxonomy): Eukaryota > Fungi > Basidiomycota > Pucciniomycetes > Pucciniales > Melampsoraceae > Melampsora > Melampsora laricis-populina. The sequence continues at coordinate 67,453 of NW_006768868.1, forward strand.
AAAGGTTGTAAAAGCTTGCAATCAATTTAGCGTGGCTTATTATAAGCCTTGTAAGCACACTTGTGCCACTTTCAGCACCACTTTACTTGTGTAATTTGAAAAATTTGAGCTGTTGAGTTATTGTAAATGTGGTTCATACTGATCAAGGCACGGGCCTACATGCATGCTGAACTGATCAAGATCACTCAGTATTGGAATCAAATTTCCTTACAATCTAGAAGTGGTGACAGGATAAAAATAGCATGAGGAGAAGCAGAAGAGCTTGAAGAAGCCCTGCTAAATTTATTGCAAGCTTTTACAATGTTTAGAGCCCTCAAAGTTGGATTTCAAGTAAAACTAGCACAATTGGGCGGCGGGCACCACACTGACATTTTTGTCAAAACCTGAAGAATAATTATGGGGTGTTTCTGTAGATACTTTGGGGATTTGGTGTGCTCCCAGGCGCACCTGAACTCTGACACATTGGTTTTGTGCTTTCTGTGCCACACCCTGTATGACTGCATGGTGCACATTGTGTAAATTATAATATATCCTGCCCTAAGCCTAACCCCTAAACCTAAACCTAACCCCTAACCCTAACCCCTAACCCTAACCCTAACCCTAACAGTTCCTAACCAGTTTTTACTTCTTGAGTCTCAGCAGGGATTTGAGGTTTTTATCTTTATTAGTTGTCCTTGTGTGCAACAATTACAAATTGCCAATCAATGATTCAAGATGACTAGCACAATTTGGCGGTGGGCGCTGCACTGGTAATGTGATGTGTTTTCAACATTCTGGTAAATTAATTTACAAACGCCACTGAGAATTCCAGATTTGGGGGAGCTCAAATCAAATTCAAGAACATAAGATTTCATTTCACCAGTTGGCCAAAAATAGCTTACTGTAAGCTTGTGTGCAAGCTTTGTAGAGCTCAGTTTACACTTCACCAGAGGAGTCTGGTAAAACAGGTCTGGAAGCTAACCAGGAAACCATCATCTAGTTTAATCATATCCAAAATGCTATTGGGGCCTCCTTCTTAATGGTTCTGTTGGTGTGGTCCATCTGCTCTAACTAATTTGAGGAGTGTTGAGTTAGATGATTTTTTTTGCATTTTGCACAGACATTGTATAAACTGTGTTGTTTGATATTATCATTGGTAATGCTAAATTGACTGCTTGCTCACTAATAAAGCAACATGGTTTGATTTGACTCTCTTCCTTCTCTACCTGCTCTGAATTAGGTTTGAGTATTGCTCAAGCCAGTGTACAAATCACAACAGGATTTGCTATTGCTGAATGGAACAATGGGAAACTACTACTACTTATCAATACTTCATGTTGTGTTGGTTCAATTATATAATGACAATTCAGGCCATGAGCTCTAAATGGGGCTACCAACCCTGTATCACACAGTTCTTGGCTTTTCAACGTTATGAGAATGAAGTGTTATGATATGTTTTGTATGATCATCTGTTTGCCATAAATTTGATTTTCTATGGATGAGTGTTCCACCAACCTAGAAGGTGCTGGTTGATGAGCAGTGAGATGGGTATGGGGAATGGTGAGTGATGATACTTTGCCAATGGATGTGTCAAAGGAATGTGGTGTAAGGGATGTACACATTACAATATATCCTGCCCTAAGCCTAAGCGTAACCCTTGGGTGTAATCCCTAAGCCTAACCCCCAAGCCTAACCCCTAAGCCTAACCCCTAATCCTAAACCCTAATCCTAACCCCTAAAACCTGATATTCCTTAACAGTTCCTAACCCATTTGTATTACTTGCAAAATCTTTGTAAGATTTATAGTTTGTATGTTTTGTACAGGAACTGAGTGACTGAGTTGATATTAATCTTTGTATTCAATGTTTTATGACACCCGCTCTCTACTAATACATGTTTTGGATTACATGATTGCCAAGTATAAGGTTGATTTGCCAAAGTAAAGTCACACAATGATATTATGTACTACAGCTATCATTAAAGTCCTAAAAATGCAGAAATTACAACAGCAGGATTGTACTTGGCACAAGTTTGGAAGCTGTAAATACAAACAGAGAATTTGATAGAGTCATTCTCTAATTGGAGAGTTTTATGGGGTGAATTGGGTTGGACTGTGCAAGGTAGAAAGACATGGGAATTAAGAAATCTTAAGGCTCTGTACATACAGAGCCTGCAGAAAGTAGTAGACAAATAACATGAGCTTTGAGAGACTAAAGTAACATATGGATAATGTGATAAAATAGCCACAGCAACAACCCAGCATGAGTTGTCCATGTTGAAGTCTTTTATTCCCTTGTGAAATTGGTATTTACTGCCCACCATGAGCAGCTCATGCACTCTAGTGGATTCAGGAGATGGCTTATTGTGGTGCTCAACCTTTGCCTGTATTGGTTTCTGGGTCTAAAAATTGAAATTTCTGAGGGGATGATTTGGTGTACGACAATTTGACTAATTATAGGGTTTTGGTCAGAATGTAAGACCATTAAAACCATGGTGAAGATATCTTCTAAGGAAGGTGACGACTTGAACAAACTTTTAACGGTGCAAACAACTCCAATTCCGGTAACCCCTATGCAGTCAATCCTCTCACCTACATAATTTTTGGGTTTACTGACAAAGTGGTGATATTTCCCCTCAGAGAAAAAGAAGTTTAATTGGCTATTGGTCTATTTTTTGGGAATAAAGAGCCTGACCAGAAGTAGATGTGTTGTGATCAAAACTGAAGATGGGGGAGGACTAAAACAGCAGGCTTGGATGTTGTCAAGTTTGAGTCATGATTGGTATTCAAAGGGGTTACGTTGCAGAGTTATGCTTCCAACTGTGCTCCAATAATATCTGTCCAGCTGGAAGATACAGCTTATTGTGTATGACATGTTGAAGTTATTTTTGCTTTTTTATCATTTTCATTTTAAACCTCCACCAATTTGTTATCTTTCTCAGTTTCTTTAATTTCTTCTGTTCCTTCTTCTAATGTACTGTAGTATCCTCAAATTCATTTCAATGCTGAATTTAATGCATCAGTACTCCAAACCTTGATTGTTCCATTTTCACTAATAGTAGCTAATAAAGCTTCATCTCTTAATTTTAAGGGTAGGAGTATCATATCCCAATACCCATCTGTATGTCCAACAAATGTATAAAGTTGTGATGTTGGATCAAATGGTGCATATGTTATGTGTTCTGGTGTAGGTAATGACCATACTATTACAGTCAATGAATCTGACTGAATTTTGGGTGGTAATGTTGAAATTGCTACACTTGTAACTGTGGCTGAATGGTCTCAATATATGATTTGTGGTTCAGTTTCAGGCCAACTTGATAGACTTGGACTATCAAGATCATTAACCAAGATCAGTTTCTAGTTTCCATACATCTTTTGCAGTTTCATGGATGATAAGTGTTTGATACTCACTTTGAGATCAATACTGGTTTCAAATGCCAAAGTTTAATTGTACACTCATCAGTACCCAAAACAACAGCAAGTCTAATCTGATCAAAAGCCATACATACAGCCACATCAAGATGGCTTCATTTTGTTGATCATCCAAATGTATAAAAATCATGATCAGTACACTCATCCCTGACACACTTGAATTCAAACACTCACAACCTCAATGTCTGCTCAGGTTTCCACATTTTACACCTATCCAAAGTTCCTGTAGAATTGTCTGTAGCACTTGAAGATGGTAATTGATTAGAGGCCAATAACCTATGTTGAGTTTGATCTTCATTACCAGTACCAGTACCAGCAAGTTCATTACTTTCATTCATATTATTAACAAACTTTTCAAGATTATTTGATCTTTCTTTCTCTTTTTCACCTACTAATCTAAGCTGTTCTTCCCACAAGATTAGTCATGTCTACAACTTGCTGTTAATCTACTTTCATCTAAATCTCCAAATACCTTTAATTGTATCAGTTGATAAAGATGATGTAAAATGTACATTACTATTAGGTGAAATGGAGGTGGTGCTGGTGTAGGTTGTTGGGTGTTAGTGATTGAAGGGCTAGATGGTGGTTGAGGTGATGGTGATGGTCTATCTATCATAGGATTTGAACTAATCCCATCTCTTGTCATCACATGTGCTGCTGGTAGCAGTCATCCAGTTGCAAAATTAGAATGTTCATTAGGATTCATTTGATATAACTCTCCTTGATTTTGTTGTTGTTGACCAAACAAAGTCCCACCACCACCACCACAAATTATATGAGCTTTGTTGATTATTGTTTTATGATTTGACTAGCAAATCAGCGGCGGGCCGCCGCGTTCAAAGCCTCAAAGCACAAAAGGTATGTCAATACCAAGTCATCAAATGTTCAACTTCTAACAATCAATCATCTTCCAAGCCATTGATCATCAAACATCACATATCTCATCCCTCAATGACCAGTTTAGCATATTGAATTTCACCAGAAGAAAACAATCAATCAAAACATCATATTTGATAAAATCTAACTTATATTTCTTCCTCATAACCTTGTACAACTTACAACAGTTCATATTGTAACATCAACTGAAAGTTTTTGAATCAAAAGACTTAATCCTGAAATATTTTTCATAATTGCTTGATTTGAATTTAAATCAAATTTGGCTTTTTCATTCACTCTTGCAAATACCAATTTGATTGAAGAACCCCACAATTGAAAATAAAATAAAAAACAATAAACACATAACAAAAATATCAATTTCTATACTTCAAAAAAACCATCATCATAAATTTATATTGGATCTCATCTAGAACAGATATAGATGATAAATCAAAAATCTCTAAAGTCTTTGTTGTAATGAAACAATCTCAAAATATATTCCAAAAATTGTAAAGTCTTTCTTACATCTAAAACAGTGCTTGACTAATTCCATATCCAAACCAACTAATCAAACTATCAGAATCCACTTTATTTCTACCTGTTATCATTTTAGCCAATCAAAAATCAGTTCAACCTCTGATTTTCAATTTCAATTCACTTGAGTATTTTGAACTTTGAACCAATGTTTCAAATACCAAACTTATCTTTTGATTTGAATTTGTATTTGTTGACATGAAATTTTGATTTGAGATTGTTGGTTTTTAGGTAAATCAGTTGCATTTAGCGAACAATGACCCTGCTCCGGGTGGACACATTCCTCTTCTTTCTCATTTCGCAATTCCGAATGTCAAGTTGACCTGTAATAGGTGAGATGATCATTCAGGGAGTTGGTGATTGATTTGGTGATCGATTTCATGTGACCACTAAGAATGAAATGGCTAAATTCATGCATAAGAAAGACCTGCGCGAGTAGCAGTGAAACATCAGTCATGTTCATTGAGATCAAATCAAGTCGATCGTAAATCATCAGATTATCAATCACCATCATTGGAACAGCAAGATCTTTTGCCAAATGTAACAAATCATCATTATACCAATAAACAATATCCTCAACTGTTTTCATGATCTGAAGCAAAGAAAGGACCACCTAAAAGTCCACCCAAGACTCGACTCGTTGGTTCAAAAGATTGTACACATGAATCGATATCGCAGTTAGGTACAGTTTCAATGATTTGTTGTGTTGCTTTTGAAGATGCATCGAGATCTTGAAAGACAACAAACGTATCAAGCAAATCAATTGACACTAATGCAAAGTTTCCGAGTACGTTGTTAATCTCGTGATTCGTCCGTGGATCGATTTCATAGAGTATCATACACGAAATTATAAAAATGTAGAAAGCGATTCATTCAAGATTGATGGATACGGGTATTTCTTTTGTTAGCTGCTTCAAGATATCTCAGATCGTCTCGGATAGGTAGGCAGGTAGAATGGTGAATTGATAAATATTTCGGTCCAGTCCTAGACCCTGGCAAGAAAGTAATTGTAGCTATTGAAAACAGGAAGATGATGAATAGTGATGAGGAAAATTAGATAGGTTGAGTGGATTGATTGAAAAACCAACTTTGTCATTTAGATATGCATCTTTGATGTAATCATCCAATCCACGATCCCAAGTTTTGTTGACCAGATATCTACATCATGATCAAGGATTTTAAAAATCAGCTTGATTGAATAGATGTTGGGATTGAGATAAGTTTGAGCAAATGAAAAGCTTACCTCAGTTCTAGTACAAATCAAATACATGTTTTTCAGTAGGTGGGGATACAGGCTCAGATCACAATTGATTAGTAGATACAAGATTCAAAATCCATTCCTACTTCTTCATATGTTTCTCTTAATGCATTAAATTGATATCTTCATCTTCTGGTTTCATACAACCACCTGGAGGTACTAAATTTGATGATCAACAAACATTTGATCTTGTCAAGTGTTTGATACATAAATAAAACTTCTGCTGTTGAATTTTGAACCCATGATTTTGAAAAGAGTTCATTGAAAGTTGAATTTACATTTGGTTTTAGATTGATTGGAATGAGAAATTTAGATTTGAATAGATTTTCTTGAATTCAATTTAAAGTGGAATGTATAGGATTTAATGTTGCTTGATCTAAAGCCGGAATGGTTGAAGACGTTGAAGACAAAGGTGATTGAGGTGAACTTGATGATAAAGTAATAAGCGATGATGTCCTTCAGGCGAATGTGAGAATAGTTGATAAGTCTTGTAAACTTGTACGCGGATTGAGTGTGATTGGCAGTGGTGAGTATTCCTGGATAATTTCGATATCTAATTCCAGTAAGGCAAGACGGTGCGGCGGATAAATGGTATCATTCAAAAATGACTGAGTATAGCAGGGGATGTAAACGGCCTAAGTCCGATCGAATGGAGTGGTCAAGGGAAACAGCTGAGGAGCAGGAGGCACAATTAAAGTTTGGTACTTAGCCTTTAGGTGTACCACACCACTTGTTAAGGCCTTAGGACCACCTGTTAAGGCCTTAGGGGTTTAATCCAGTTTCGCCGAGAAACTGGGTTGTGCCTTTAGTGTTATGATTATTATGAGCGCCAGGGGATTGTTGTTGAGCATTTTGATTGTCAACACCACCTTGGATAGAATTAGGATTTATACCACCGTGTTTGTTGTACTGGATCATTCAATGTCTTTTGTGATCTTTCAATTCCTGGTATCAACAAAGAAGTTGTGGTTATAGATTCAATACAGGCATTGACGTAAGGTATTTTAATTTCTCTTAAACACCTACCAGATTCAAATGCAATTAGCCAAAATAATCAATCTTAAACTCCAGTAAATCTACAAGAATACAAGAAAACTCAACTGTTTGAGATAATCATGAGATCAAGGTCTGGTTTTAGAATCTCTACCAAATCCCCAATGTACCAAGGACCACAATGATGATCACACCACAGGCATCTATTAGGTTCAATCATATGTGAAACTTAATGTGGTGACAGAGTTCACAATAAGTCTCAAATTTGGATTGAAACCTATTAAAATCCAAGGTCCCCCCCTTGCCTTTAATAGGTTTCAATCCAAAAATTGAGACTTATTGCGGACTCGGACACCACAACTTCGCTCAATCGGGTCTTGGACATAATAATTCCCGTGGTGTCACTACTGTGATACTGATTGCATCATCTACAGTTCCTACTGCTGAACTTATTCCAGCCGACTCCAATGAGAGTAAATTCAGCAGACTTTCATAAAATTGAGCCAACGATTCTTTTGAAACCACCTTGAATTGGTTAGGTCCTTGAGCTGCTCAAATGGCTGCAGAAGATTGAGAAGTAGTAATTCTATATGTATGAGTATTGCATCTTTGAATGACTTCTTGCACTGATGGAGTTGAATATTCAGCAGGTGATCTGGATTAGATGAATATAAAATTGGTTATTGTCACTTCAATTTGATTGAATCATGAGTTGTAAGAGATTGATTTAGATACATTTTACAATAAGAGGTAGTAATCAGGAGGGTCTCTCCATTCGCATGGCTTAAGAAAGCTGAATAAGCAAAACTTCATCTGTAGCTGGTGTCACGTGAAGTAGTGAGTGGAGCAGGTTGTGAGCTCAATGAGGATTTTTTCATTGATAGATTATCATATTGATACATTCTTGTAAATGGGATGGCTTTCTTGATCGCCCATCTGCCTCAACTCAAAGATTGAAGAAGCAGAGCAAGTAAAGGGGCTCCAATTTAGTTTTATGATGATTCGAGTCAAAATCGAAAGATGAGCTTCGATTGATTGTTGTTGTATGTTTGATGGCTTGGAGATCGTCCTGACACTACGCCAAATTGCAAATTTACCGTGGAGTTTAGAAAATTGAGTAGACATAGAAAATTATAGAGAAGCTGGCAAGGGTCAGAAAAATATGAAAAAATAATGGGAGGACCCTTTGATGCATTCCGATTGTCTGGCATATTTTTTCATATTTTTAAAACCACAATGCATATAACAATACACAAAATATAATATCTTCTGGGCAGAAAATATAAAAACCAACACACAAAGATATTGAGTAGTCTGGGAGAGAGACAAAAATATACAAAAATTTGCATATTGTTCCTATGATTGAGAGCTTTGATTTGAGTATTTTTTTGTATTTTTAGTGTGAAAATTGTTGATTGTACTAACAAAAAACCTCCAAAATTCTCAGATTACAACCTGTAACAGAGATTGGAATTTGGCTAAGGGGTGACAAGGGGAAATCTGGAATTCTATATCCCTCATATCTTTTGCAATTCTGGGCCAAAAAACTTGATAATTAGTTCATTAGGAAGCCATGAAATGCATTTGAATGTTATGTTAACACATCAAATCTCTAGCTCCGCTACAAAAAAAGATATTTGTCTTTGAAACAATTTCCTATATATCCACGTAGATATTCTTTGAAATTATATGCAAGTTTTCTGTCTTGATGAAAGATATAGTCACAGACTTTGGCTTTCCAATGAAAAAAAATTAAGTGGTTTGATCAAGAATTGACAAAGATATAGGGGATTGTTGAATTCAAATTATGCCCTCCAATCTCTGTTACAGGTTGTAATCTGACAATCCTGGGGGTTTTTTGTTAGTACAATCAACAATTTTAACACTAAAAATACAAAAAAATACTCAAATCAAAGGTCTCAGCCATAGGAACAATATGCATACTTTTGTGTATTTTTGTCTCTCTTCAAGACTGCTCAATATCTCTGTTTGTTGGTTTTTATATTTTCTGCCCAGAAGATATTATATTTTGTGTAGTGTTATATGCATTGTGGTTTTAAAAATATGAAAAAATATGCCAGAAGATTGGAATGCATCAAAGGGCCCTCCCATTATTTTTTCATATTTTTCTGACCCTTGCCAGCTTCTCTATAATTTTCTATGTCTACTCAATTTTCTAAACTCCACGGTAAATTTGCAATTTGGCGTAGTGTGATGTGCTCAAGGCCACCGTTCTTGATGCAAAAAGTGATGGATCCCCTCGTTCTTCTTCTGGACTTGATTTGCAACATTGTTTGTAGACTTGAATAAGCATGATAATTGAGCCTAAAACAACATATCAGCAGATGTCATGTTTTGACTACAACTTTGATATGATTCATTCTGACTTACGTTACAAAGTTCACAAGATGTACCACAATTGATGATATATTGATATAGCAGATCATGAGCTTGATCAAATCATGAATTGAATTTGAATAAGGAGTCAAATCCCTCAGTAACTCAGCTATGTCCACTGTTGAGACAAAAAAATTGATTGACAGAGTTACAGACTGTGAAAAGTGATTACATCACAGCAAACATATCTTTTGAGGCCCTGAAGTGTATTAGAATCCTTGTAGATAGCAATCAACGGAGTGATGCGATTGAGAAGACTGAATTCAGAACGGTAAGCTTGAGTGAGAATATACTAAGGAAGGATTGCTAGACCAAACTACAAGATCAAACAAGTGAGTCAAGTTGATTCTAAATGACCATGCCAAGTCCATCCAACACCTGAATGGAGTTTCAAAACTTGAACAGGTGAATCACACATTGAAGTTAGGTACAGTATTGAGGATTTGTCAAGTAGCTCTTCAAAATTGATCTTGATCTTGAAAGACAATAAATGTATCGAGTGAATCGATCAATACTGATGCAAAGTTTCAGAATATGACGTTCATATCATGATTTGCTCTGTATAGATTCTTTTTGGTATGCAATCGTAAGGGGGATTGATGAGATTGAAGCGTTAGATGTGGCTTCTCTTTTTTGGCTGCTTCAAACTCCCTTGGGTCGTTTGATTGCGTTCGATGGCGGTAGGTAGGTCGAATGGTTGATTGCGGATTTTTGGTCCTGGACCCTTCAAAGCAGTGGTTGTAAATAGTTGTTGAAAAAGGAAAAAAACAAATGAGTTTTAATAAATCTCAAGAAGTTCAAGGCAAACTAACAACTGACGTCATCGTTTGGAAATGCATGTTCCATGCACCGCGTCTGCCACAGACCGTCTCGACGTCGAGACGGTCAGAAGGTTTGCATATTGTCATCTAGAACGTCTGTCGATTGTCCGCTGCCCCAGTTCAGCAGGTTTGATCTGAGCTCGGAGCTTTGATCTGAGCTACCTTAGAGGGCTGCTGCGTTGTTCAGCCATCGGAAAGCTCAAACAAACTTGAGCACACACACCTTCTGAGTACTGAGTCCGATAAATAAAAATGAAAGGTATAGAATATTAGACCTAAAATATAATCATTTGAAAACGAGAGAGAGAGATTACTGGCACGGTCGAAGTCGTACATTGAAGTTAAAAAACTATGATCAAATGTCGAAAGAAAGTTGGATAATGGTCAAGTCAAATGCGTTCTCAAAGACTGAAATTGAATCAAAAATCAATAGAGGAAAAATATCAATCTCGTTGAAGAATAAATATACACAGCGGTCTTTTGAGGTTAAAGAAACTATGATCAAGAGTCAAAAGTTGGAAAGCGGTCAAGTCAAATGGGTAACTGGGTTCCCCGAGACTGAAATTGAATCGTACCTTTACGTTTTAGAATATTCATAGTGATCGTCTTTCTTCTTCCACCACACTCAAAGGCCAAATCTAACTTATCCTTTCATCTTCGCCAAATACTAAAAAGAGCTTTCCCACAAAGACACAGGCCTTTGGGATCGTGATGTCGTGATGATTTGAGGTCTCTGTTATACTCAAAGGGATGATGAATGGTCTTCTTACGTGCACCCTTCAAACTCGCATTTGAAGGAGCTCCAATAATCGTGCCATGGTCTATAGGTGCACGGCTAGCGTAACACAATTGGTACAGAGAACGAGAAGGAAATACGTACAAAGAATCGAGAACGCGTAATCGCACACATCAAACAGAAAAAGGGAGAAAAAATGAAGAGGGAAAGCAGCGCTTCCACCCCGCTGCCCCCTTCATGGCCAGTGGTTGAATCCCGGCCAGTGGTTGAATCCCGGCCAGTGGTTGAATCCCGGCCAGTGGTGAATCCCACTGGAAGGTTAGAGCCAACTAAATATATTTTCTTTCTTCTGGAACTGAGCGGGGATGGTGATCCTGTCTCTCATACTCCCTTTTGGTCTTATACGCTCACCGCGGAGGTTTTTTCTGACATTCGGCAAACAAATTACATGACCTTTGACCCTGATAATTGGGTTCGCAGTACGCTGAAACTCATCTACATCTTATAGGGAAGGCAGAAAGTGAGTTAGACAATCTGCTCCGTCTTTTCATCTTTCATTTCTCCTTCTATTAAACTGAGTTATATATCAATTTGCATTGACTTCCCCGGATACATTCAATAGATCACTCTTTAACGCAGTGCCATTTGTCATGAGGCTAGTTCGAAGCTCCCTTAGTTTTTTGAAGAAGCACATTACGAAGGCAAGAGGCTGGTTTGGTGAGTCGTCTTGTCCCAGTTTGCAGACCATCATCTCGATTTTTGTTGATGACTCCATTTTCTCAACCAACGAAAGCTCCTAGCAACGATTCTTCGCCAGGTGCTACTGCTCGAGCAGTAGTAAGAAAACCGGCGTCCACCATTCAAATACCTTCAACCGATCCGAAGTCCAGTGAGACTTGGGGCGACCCTTTTGTTACCCCAGAATTCACAGAATTCACCAGAAGTATCACCCCGCAGGTTGACTCAATGAGCACGAGTGAAATTTCACATGATGCTCAGGTGCCTTTACATGAGTCCGACCCTTTTCTGGCTACTAACTCCACAGTCAACGTTACATGCTTTTTACGTACGTTCAAGGAACATACCTTTGCTTGTTTACAATGATCCTACTTGACTCTGTGTACTGATTGGTACGCTTGTTTGGTCGGCAGGTACTGCAAGTCTGCCACATACAGTCGTTCGCTGCGATCACATCGGTGTTGACCAATCCTCCAACACTTCTGGCGATTTTCCCTCTAATCATGTGTTTCCTTTGACGGAAAGCAACGCTGCCAAGGAAGATCCTACTCGGACAAGCTCCGCCTCCAATCTCTCTGACTCGAGAATCCTGCTGGGTGAAATTTCACCGGATGGTTCGCCACTGCTCAACAAACATCACATTAGAGGCTTTTCAAGTACGTATAAACGATACATTGTAGATGCTTATTGTGAACCCTCACCTATCTTTTCTTATCGGTGTTTGCTTTGTTTGTTTTTTAGGTATAGCAAAAATGACACAACCGCCCTATGATTGTGGTTACACTTCTAGCGATGTCTTATCTCCTGATGTTCTACCCTTGATGGAGAGCAACGATCCAAAGCAAGCTGCCACAAATGCGACTCAATCCGAGCCCGAAGGTCCTCAATCCGAGCCCGAATTTCCTCAATCCGAGCCTGAAGGTCCTCTTCTTAATTCTTTCATCACTCCAGATGTCTCCATTTCTGATTCCCGTGGTATCAACATGTTACTGGATGCTGCTTGTGTGATCTGTAGGCCCACCCTTCTTTTGTTAACCATGATTTATCTCTTTTTATATATTTCTCAGTTTGATTTTGATTGATTCACATCCCTGCTCTGGTGATACATTTCATGTTTTTCGGAAACTTTCATTCAGCTCTCCAGAACACTGAGAGTCCAACCACTGTCAGCAGACAATCCAGAGTAGCATCCCCTATGGACATTGATGCCGAGTACGGTAGGTTTGAGATACGCATTATTCTTTCTTGTCAAAAACTGACAAATGTATCTATCAGATGTGGAAATTCCTTCCAGACGGTCCAATCAAGTCCAAACCGAATTCTCACACGATTTGGTACCCAATGCCATCATCAACTCAGGAAAACACCAGCTTGAAAACTCAACAGATGATGGTAAGTGCGAATAAACTGTCTTTCCCTTCAGTTGAGATACTTAAAAGTTGTCTCGAATCAGAGCCACTCCACAAGCGCAGGAAGGCTAGCGTTTCAATATCAATTGAATCACCCTCTGGGAATTCTTTCACCTCCATCTCTCCTGACGGTCAGTTAGTGGTTTGATTTTGTTTTAAACCAAGAAGATGAACCCCTACTGACAAATTCCTCCTGGCGATCCGTTGTGTGTATATGTGAAGCAGCCTGTGGAGCTTGCATTGGTTACATCGATGAATTCCTAGACGACATCAACCACCAAATTCACTTGATCCGAGAAGGAAAGATACATTTCATTCAATGTCCCCATGTTATATGAGTGTTAAACATGACTTTGTTTGATATTCTTATTTCACTCTCCCTACTATACTTTGTGTATAATCCGATTCCTTTTCATGTAAATATCTTTTTGTGATCTATTGCCAAGTCCCAAGTATTTTGATAGAGAATAAACTCTATCATTGAAACACTGAAAATATCATATACCACGTTCATACCGAATAATTTAAATACACGCCTAACTTGGATTTAAACACAACTAGAGGATAAGCGGGCCCGCTACTGATCTGGTTACACAACCAGTAAAACCTCTTCGAGAAACGTGCAAGTTGTTGTTAATATTTCTGACAGGAAACAGTTTGGTAGAGACCAAATAACTTACAGCACAAGGACCGTCTGATACCCCCTCGACGTCGAGGGGGGCTGGGAGCCTCGCAATTATGCCCAAAAATCGTATCAAACAATTTGTCTTTGTGGTTCCTAGCCCTGGCCAATACTTAGCCAGACATCGCATTGACGAGCGTGACTGTGTTTGAGGCTTGAGCTCTCATTCTGAGCTGAAATCTACATGCACCCTGAGTTCTGCAAAAAAACGTTTTAACTAACAAACTCAACCAGTTCAAGATCGTCATCCGTCTCCTCAAGCACCACAAACTCTGATTTGCCCACTTTGGCGTGACCGTCCTTACCCTGGGTAAACTTATGACACGTGTAGTCCTTCAATTCTCATTCACATGTTTAATGTATTTAATCGTTTAACAAATCTAAAAGTAAAAAAGTTTGTATCTCGTAATAACATAGAACGTTAAATATGATCATGTTGATTAATTTGATTTCAATACCTTCAATTTGTATCATTATAAGATTTTCAAAACCATCCAATACTATATGTCATTATTGTTTGGACACTACTTGAATGGATGAGTGTTGGTTTTTCTGGTTAGAAGTCTAACCGAATTTGGCTTGAAAGTTTTCACCAGTTCTGGTCGTCTAAATTCTGGTTGTCTAAAACAACTTTGTCTTACATTTGATATACTGAAAATATGAGTTATGTACACTATATACAAAAGACAGCTAGAAGCTTCAAGTTGAATCGATTTGTGAGGAAAAGAAATCACGCCTGGAAATGTGATAAAAGTCCCGCGAGTCGGTTGAGGTGACCTTGAATTTCCAGGAGAAGACTCTCCGTGATTTGATGACAGTTACAAATGGGGTGCTCCGGCGTGGGAACAGAGTCGCTTTGGTTGATTGGACTTTTAGCAGGGTTGCTATGTTCCAAAGTGTTGTGGTTAGGTGCACTGGCAAACAAAGGACTGGGGAGCGTGATTTGAGGGCCTGCAATTGTATTTTTGAGTGAGATTCAAATAACTGTGAAATGTAAGAAAACAGGAACATACCTTCAATAGACTTGTTGATACCTGTCCTGATGGATTGTGTCCCGCGCTTCTCACCACCCAAAGAGCGGACTTGGGATGGGGGTCGGATTTTTATGGAAGGTTTGGGGGTCATGAGGCGCTTAGAGGGTCGCACTGGTTCATGGAACGAGGTGTTATCTTGTGGATTCACGCCAAATCAAAGGCCAAAGACTCACTGTCATTTGCTTCCTCGATTCCAAAAAATCCGCGCTTTTTCGGACCAGGAGAAGAGGGAGTGAATCCTGTTTTGGGACTAACAGGACCGACACCTGTGGCTGTGAAAAAAATGGTCAACAAAGGACTACACAGGACTACACTGATTGTAAGATGGACTCACCATTGAGATCTGATTTGTGGTTCATGAGGCGAGTAGAGAAACGTAGTCTGGGGGTTGAGGCTGTGTTTGAAGCGCTGGTAGATGTAATGTTGGTGTTTATGATGGCTGTATTGGTAATTGAGGGAAGATGTCACCTGGGTGCCCACATAAGTAAAAGATAATACAGCTTAGACTTGCCGTTTAACTCTGCTTTGAGCTCAGACATGAATTCGGGGTTTTGCACGATGTTGTCTGACAAATATGCAAATAAATCAGAAGACGCGCCCAGCAAAGTAGAATAAGTAGAAAAAGTTTTTCAAACCAACCTTCCTCTGGAGAAGAGATATTGGATTCGGAGTGACTATTTTGGGTATTTGATGAAATTGTTGTTGGGGTAGGGATATCTGGAAAGACAAAATTGTAAATCAGTATTCTTAAATGCATGGATTGGTTGTCAATAGGAAAGTCTTAAAATTACAATCTTCGAGAGACAGAATGCCCATACCCATAGGCGGAGACTCTAACAGAATGGAGTGACTGGAGTTGGAAAGCTCATCCGATGGTGAAGGTACGCAATACCCTTCAGCGGTGCCTGAAGTGCCCTCAAAAGCAACTTGATGTTGAGTATCAACAGAAGTCGAGATGGTAAGTGTTGAATGATAATCAGACATGATGAGTAAGATGGGATGGGTAATGACAAGATGACCACGAAGCACAACTTGAAATTAGAAATTTTCGATGAATGAGGTGGATTGTTGAGTGGATGGAACGTTTTTCAAGTCCAAATGACTGTTTCAAGAATGAGAGGTGTTTGTGAATCAAGAAAAGAGAAAGAAGAGACTGCGGTAAGTATCGAATGGTGAAAGAAAGGCAGTGACCCTGTGAAGTTTGGACTGACGCTTCAAAGATGGTCCGGCGAGTCGTCTTCCAAAGTGAAAAAGGCATCTCATCTCGATTCCAAGCATAGAGAGAGTGTTGATAAACGCGATGGATGTTCCAAGAAGCACAACACTAGTTGCTCATTGGAGGCCAAATAGAGTCGGCCGGAAACGAAGCTTATTAGACTGGTTGAGTTATTTTCTTGAGCTTGAAATGCATTTGTAAAAGGAAAACGGGTGGGAGAATTTTACACCGTGCCATGTACACCGACTTTTTCGGTGTAAAATCGAAAAGGTGTAAAATTACCAAATGACCCCCTTATTTGGTAATTTTACACCGTTTCGATTTTTTTTTCGTCAGTGTAAAAAAAGTATGTGTAAAACTTTCGGTGTAAAACTCTTGTACCCGGTCGTGATATCGAATTTTACACCGGAGGATTTACACCGAAAACTTTCGGTGTAAAAACTTTCGGTGTAAAAATGTGATTATGTACCTCGAGGTTTATTTTTACACCAAAAGTTTTACACCATGTGACTTTCGGTGTAAAAACTGTAGGTGTAAAAATAGAGATAGACAGGTCGAAATGCAATTTTGCACCGACGATTTTACACCGACAACATGAGCCGGATAATTCGAAGGGCAATGGAATAAGGAGCCAGCAAGCGACGAAGTCCATCCATATGTCATAAACTTAGTGGTTGTTAGGACACAGATAAGGAACGCTTTTTTCATTTATCAAGGGTCTCTTCTTATCTTGTATATTTTAGTCCATATGTCTATCACCAAAACAACAACCCCTGATGAGTATCATGAGCCGGGTTAATTGTTGTGTTTTCTTCAACTGCCCTGGACTGGATCACTTTGGCAATCGAGCCAATTTGGTGATCAATTGATTGGACCAGGGCACAGTCTCAGATATACCAAAGAAGGTAGGAACCCTTGGTGCTTGTTTCAGCCGTTTTCTCAACAACGAACATTGGTTTAGCAATATAGAAGCCCTTTTCACAACCCTCCTTTTGTCTTGTCCCCTCGACTTCATCTTCTCTGTGGTCTGGATTTTGTTTGTCAACTTCCTCATCGTCCAGCCATCAACATCTTATATATCAATATAGAAATCTTTTTCACACCCTTATCATTGTTTGGCTTCCTAAGTTTCATCTTTTCATTGTCTTACCTCTTACCATGTGTGTTTCAGTGTTGCTTGATTTTTTCCGTGGTTTTGAATTTATGTTCATTCTTTGCTGCTTTGAAAGATTCCTTTAGTACTCGTCTTACCATGTATGTTTCATTGCTGCTTGATTTTTTCCTTTCAGTACTTCTGTACGCGTAGGAAATCACTCAAGTGGTTTTGAATTTCTGTTCATTCTTTCCTGCTTCAAAAGTTTTCCTTGATTACTTGTCTTACCATATATGTTTCATTGCTGCTTGATTTTTTCCTTTCAGTACTTCTGTACGTGTAGGAAATTACTCAAGTGGTTCTGAATTTCTGTTCATTCTTTGCTGCTTCAAAAGTTTTCCTATAGTACTTCCGTACGCTTAGACTACCATTTCGAGCAGCTTAGATTTTCCACCTCGTGTCTCTCCCCTTCTGATTTTTTCCTTGTAGTACTTCCGTACGCG
>NW_006768868.1:85254-93693 GCF_000204055.1 Melampsora larici-populina 98AG31
TTTTACACCGAAAGTTTTCGGTGTAAATCCTCCGGTGTAAAATTCGATATCACGACCGGGTACAAGAGTTTTACACCGAAAGTTTTCCCACATAAAAATCTTACACTGACGAAAAAAAAATCGAAACGGTGTAAAATTACCAAATAAGGGGGTCATTTGGTAATTTTACACCTTTTCGATTTTACACCGAAAAAGTCGGTGTAAATGGCACGGTGTAAAAATGTCCCTCCCCAAGGAAAACAGATTGTGTTTGGGGGAAAACCGGTGATATCAATCATCTCTTTCTTTCTTGTCTGTTCACGACCCCCTTTTTACACCTCCTCTCGTGTGTACCCTCCCGATCTACTTCTTTTTCTTCTGCACACCACTCGCCGTGACCTTCTACGCACTATCCTGGCCGCTGCCGCCAATCTGATTGTCCTGTCCTTTTGGCTTTTCACCGTGAGTGCGTCCTTCTTTTCTCCATTTCTGATTCTTTGTCTTTTCTGGAGACGTTTCTGACCCTCTTTATTGATTTTGATTCTCACTACTTCGGGAACTCTCAACTACACAATCAGCGCCCTTCATAACCCAAGTGGCATGATACCCACCGATCACAACTAACCATAGACCTTCCACTCTCCAGTGTCAACTACATAGGTGTCAACATAGCCTTTTTCACCTTGTACCGGCCCTTTCTAAAAATCAAAAAGAAAAATTACGCACAATTATCACCGGCATACACAAACGGATTGAGCCGAAATTTCCAAATACCAGACGACAGAAGATATGGACTACATGACGCGGCATTGTTATATAGCCCTCAAGTTTCTGTTCTACTTAGAGTCCACTCAAAACTGAAGTCTCTTTTGTAACCAGTTTTTCATCGTGACCTCTGAACGGTCCATTTTTTTCTGTTCAAAATCACGCTATCAACAACGTCAGTTTCGTAAACGTTCTCATTCCTATCTTTCTCCATACTATGCTTACCAAATTGCTTCTCTCTTCTCAGGCTCACTTTGTTCTGTTTTCAAATAGTCTTTCCCAGTAGGCTCAAATACTAATATTCAGAGGTATGTTATCTTTCTTTCCCTCACTGTCAGTGTGATGATGTCTGTTAGTTTCTGATTTGTCTTGAAATTATGGTTTTTCTTGAATCTGTTCTACTCAAAACTGAAGTCTATCTTGTGAATAGTTTTTCATTTTATCCTCTGAACGGTCCATCTATTTCTGTACAGATCTCTCTATTGGATACCTCTCACGCTATCAAGAACGTAAGTTTTGTCCGCGTTCTCATCCATATCTTGCTCCATAATATGCTTATCAAATTGCTTCTTTTGTCTCAGGCCCAATTCGTTCTGTTTGCAACTAGTCTATATCCCAGTAGCTTCAAATACTGATACTCAGAGGCATGTTATCTTTATTTCCCTAACTGTCAGCGTGATGATGTCTGTTAGTTTCTGATTTGTCTTGACATTATGGTTTTCTATGACCTTCTAGTGATGGCCATCCGAATTCAAAATGTGAATATTACGGGTAATGTCTATGTCGAAATCAAGAACATCAAGAACACCCGCAATCGAAACCGAGTACGTCCAAGAGCTTTGATTAATCACTCGCAGGACGTTGACAGATGTGCTTCACCACAGATTGACAGAATGCATGAACCGGTGAATCATGTTGGTCAAAGACGGAACCCACGTCGTCGAGCAGCCAATACACCACCGGTTGCCAGAATGCATCAACCGGTGAATCACGTTGGTCAAAGACGGAACCCACGTCGCCGAGCAGCCTCAGTCAATCACCAGCACAACCGGCCAATCAAGAGGAATTTGAGGATGCGGGTCTCTCTAGAGGAGGATCCCCGGTTCTGGCGCAAGGCACTTACTCTGCCTGACCATCTCATCCAGTATATGTTCCCCGAATGCAGTCTCTGGGACTATTCCACTACACGAAGAGTTCTGAGAGCTCTGATTGAGCACTTTGACCCGGGCTACTACCTGCGCAAAAGAATGTCAAAGACTGAGCTGGTTAAAACTTATCAAGATGTTGTGAGAAGCACCTATGGCATCTTATATGGCTAAATCGAATGGAAATTTGAGATGTAGGTTTTGTTCAACTTTCTCCTCAAGAATTGATTGCTGACTTTACTGTTTACCTGCGCCATCCGGAAGGCATCGATCTTTTGTTTACTTATGTGATTCAGTTTTTCCCGTATCATCTCATCAGTTGCACAAACATTCTCAGACTTTTCATTTTATGTTCGCTACACACCTCTCTATTTTTCTTTGTATCCAATGTTTACCCGAGATGCTGTATATAACTCATCAATTTTGGAGGTATATGTGTCTAGTGATTTCTATTTGTTGGTAACTTCTCATCATGATGGTATGTACATAGCCCTCTTCATGATCCTATTTTCTTTGTGTATATTTTTTTAATACCATCGTAACATCTCTTGCTCGGATTCATTGGTAGTATTCTACCAATCATTACTTATAATTCTGATACTACTACATACTCTGAACACCGACTCTGAATCCTGATGATCAGAACGTGATACAAGGACTTGTTTTTTCAATGCACTTAGTACTAGTAGCGAATCTTCCCTCCTTTAACCATAGTTCAGGGAGTAGAGGTTTGTAAGTATATCCCGTTCTATGTCAATTTCTATCATTCAGTTCAAAACTCATTTGTAAGATTTAGATTTAGATTTGTTTGAATACGGTGATGAAGCTACTTTACTTACTCAATGTTATTTCATCCACGATCTTAATCATTGACACCTGTAAGTTTGCTGGTGATTAGGATTGGATTTTTTGGATTTCTTAAAAAAGAAGTTGGATTCAAAACAAAACAAAAATGAATATTTTCGTGTAGAGGTGGATATCACGAAAGAAAAAGTCTTTCATTGACTCGTGTAACTCGTGTTAAGAAAGAATGAACATGATACTTAGTTGAGTAGACTCTGATGTGTACATATGGCGATTGAAATGATCAACATGACCCACCTTAAAACATAACTAAGCAGGTGTCTCGTTGATCAATGATTTGGTACCAGGGTGACAGGGCACGTGAACCAGAGTATGTAAATTGACAAGATATTGCCTGTGTAACCGGATTGGGACTCTGGAGCTCTCTGGAGCCCAAATCTTCGCTCATCTTTTCTCATCTTTTCTCTTGCGGTCAGAACTTGTCGTCAAAACTATGGGATCGGCCCCTAAGCCCCCTCCCTGCACTTGCGTGGAGCTAGGATGTGGTACTCGAAGCTTCGAACTCGAAGGGAAGCTCTACCCAGGGGTACATCGAGGTACGAAAAGTGCACGAGCGCACGCCAACAAGTTGAAAGAAAAACAAGAACAGATTCGCAGGTCTGAACATGGCAGGGTATGTGATGCAATCTTTTTGTGTCTCGTCTAGACTGTGTCCTCACTTACAGTCCTGCTTTGTAGATACGGCGAAGGTCTCCCAATACTGGAGACATCCCCAACCGACAACAAACCTTCGCATCTGCTAGCTATCAATCGAATGCCTCTGCCGGAAGGGATCTTACTACAAGCCAAAGGCCGCAAATTCCCTCGGTTACGAATCCCGTCCCCGATGGCGTTCCCACCAGCGAATCCAGATTTCAGACTCAAGAGATTTCTCCTTCCACAGCCCTTTTTGATACTTCATCATTCAGATTCCCGGAGGTTTATCTCAGGCATCCATCCTGTCTTATTCCTATGCTGAAGGTGGCTCATAGTAACATCGTCTCAAATAGCAGTCATTCAGAGTGTCGCCAGTCTTTACATTTTTCTCGACTCCAGTTGGAACAATCCCTTAAAGAAACGGATTACGCTGGACCGCCCATTTGGAAACAGATACCTGTGACACTTCCTACAGTGTTTGACAAGCTGAATTTGAATGTGGAACTTCAGTCTCAAGTCTGCTGTCCTGAATGCTTTGCATTGCATGGCGCACCACTTCCAGCAACGGATGATGGCAGAAAGTTGATATGCGATAATATGCGGTTTTTGAAGGACCCGACTCGAACCAGGCAGAATTTGAAAGAAATCACTCGCAGCCCATGTAATGCAAAGCTTTATGAATCTGAGCTGGATAAGCCCCGAAAAACATTTTATTATCAGTCTTTGAAAGTTTGGTTAGCAAAAATGTTATCGTTGCCCCGCTTCGAAGAGGACTTGGATGCATCTTTACGCCGCCCCGAACCGTCCAATTTATCGCCAATGACTGATATATGGGATGGACATGTGTGGAGGACTTTCCAAGATTCGGAAGGCCAGTGTTACACTAGTACAAGTGGGAATCTTGTCCTTGGTCTCTATTGCGACTGGTTCAACCCGTACGGCAATGGCTCTCGACGAAAAATCTCTACTGGGAATTTACTGCTTATCTGTTTCAATCTACCACCTGAAATTCGACTCAAAACCGAATATACGTGTCTGTTTGGAACAATCCCAGGTCCGGACGAGCCCGAAACAGAGGAAATGAATCATTTATTGAGACCTTTAGTGGCTGAACTTCAAGAACTTTGGAGAGGTGTTCACTTCTCAGCAACATCAAGGTTTCCGGGGGGTCGGCAAATCCGGGTTGCTCTATGGCCACTGATGGCTGACTTGCTTGGTATGAGAAAGATGACTGGCTTTGCTGGTGTTCGAGCCAAGCACTTTTGTCCCCATTGTGGTTTATTTTACAAAAGCTTATCCGAGATCGACATCAGCAAGTGGCCCACGAAGTCATGCACCCAAAACCACGCCGAGGAGTGGAGAGATGCAAACACGCTGGCTGATCAAAACAAGATCTTCGATTCGTATGGCCTTCGATACTGTGTTTTCTCTGAATTGCCTTACTGGAGGTTAACCGATTTCATCACTATTGATATCATGCACTGTATTCTCCTTGGAATTCTCAAAGAGCACGCAACTTCTTACTTGGATATAGCCGGCGCTGGAGAGTTGTTGAAAGCATTACAGAAATCCAACGCGGACAAACACTTCCAGCATTAAAGAGGTTCCCAGATGGGAATATGGGTCCTAGTGATCAGATTCCCATTCTGCTACTGTTACACAGTTCCATGAATATTGCCTGAGTAGCCATTGTGATATATGTAGTCAATATTTTGAAATGTGTGTCTCAATCTGAACAAAGTTACAGCATGTATTACACATGATTTTCTTATCTAGATGAGCAGATAACTGAGCGGACCTGTATGTAGCTGATAGCTAAGGATTTACTCAGATGTTTGCACATATGTAGTGTATGCTTTATGGCTCAGATGTGCAGTGCGAGATGATGTGATGCTCCATTCTTCTCTCAATGATATTCCCAGCCTAGGTCATGTTCCGACCAGGGAACCTATTTAATGCTGGCAGTGAAAGGAATTTACGAAGGCTTTCATGAAGAAGATACTCAGAACTTAGCTCAAAATACCTCTTCTGGAGTCGAGGAAGACGAAGGTCAAGCTCTGAACTCTCAATCTGATGATGAGGATAGTAATGAAGAACATCTCGGAAAAAAATCCCAAGATACTACATGCACTTCGGCCCCCCTTGCAGACTCATCTTCATCATCTATTGATAACGAACGTAGTCTACTGGACAGCTTTGAAACGATACAGACATCCAAGATGGTTCGTCCAGGCGATCTAGCAGCAGCACCCGTGAATTCTTACCGCGAAAGTGCAAGCTGTCTGAAAACGAACAGCGCATAGACTCTCTAGCGTCAAATGCAAATGTTGCTGATGGTGTGGCATCTAGCAGCAGTTTGAAAACTCGGCAAAGGAAGAGGAAGACAATTAAGACAATTGACACCGATACCGACTCAGAAGATACAGTGCGTGGATCATCCCCACCTCCTAGACCAATAAAACGGTTGCGAGGCGCGAAAGTATCCAAGAAATCCAAGAAACATAGCGGTCAAAGACCCCTAGTACCATCCGATAGTATTACACTCACCCCTTTAGATCTACAACGTTTGCAGGACGCCATTCGAAAATCCATAACTCCTTCTTGGATGGCCAGACTTCCTATCAAGGTTGGGATGCCAAAGTCGGGAACTCCAAAGGCTTCAGAGTGGCTAACGTTGTATACCATCTTCATGGTTCTTGTTACCATTCCCGACCTTTATTTTTCTGATGATCCCAAGCGACAAATCATGGGGCAGAGTATCATAAATGCTGTCGAGATCACAAACTTGGCAGTTTCTCGGACTTTTCATCACAGCGATGGACCACGATTGCAGACAGCTATCCAAAAGTTTCGGCAACATCTCGTAACTCATTGGCCTCATGTCAGTGTAAAACCTAATCTACATTTTGCGCAACACCTACCAGACATTGCCGTCCTTTTCGGACCTCCATCACAAACTGCTACTTATGCTGGAGAACGTTCAAATGGAGTTATGTCCCGAACTTCTACAAATAAACATCTGAGTAAGCACATTTTTCACCTCACAGATTCATCAAATCAGACTAAAGAGTTTTGAACAGCTGAGATAGATAAGACGATGTGTGAAAACTACATTCGGCGTGGACTTTTGCGTGCGGTCTTGGATCAAGCACCGAATTTTCTCAATCAAGCCGAGCCAAATATTCGGGATCGAGCTCTCGCGCAACTTGGAGGTGCCCAAGAGCCTTGCTGGTCTGATCACACAACTCTAGATGTTGCTGCATACCATACTTGGCTCGACTATATGAACAATGACTTGAAAGCGGACTATGGTGTGTTTGCTGATTCCATGGATACCTTTTCTGGTTATCCAAATCTGCCATCTTTGGTGAAAACCATCAAGAGATTGAGAATTGTGCGCAAGAACTATACAGTCGAGTCTATCCATGAAGGCAATAGCACGATTGAGTATTGTGCTCAAGGGCAGGCGCGCTTTGGCAAGATTCAGGCTATATTCTGCACTGAAGCTGTCCCCAATGGAATCTTTTTATTGGTTAATCCTTTTTCACCGTTGAATGGTCAAGATTCTGAGAAAAACTTCTTTCTACGCTATCCGTATCTCAAAGCCACAATAACCTATGCCAACCCAAGTAGCCTTTGTGTAGTAGATACTCGCTTCTTGACGGGTCACATTGTCGCAATCAAGAATCCTGCTGGCAGATTTGGCATCAGTGAACCCACTTATTCAATTGCCAGCTTATCAAATTTGGTGAGTGATACAATTTCCACTTTTCACGTCTGCACGTTTACTAATGTTTTTCAATATTCATAGAGTTCCTTCACAGATGATACTGATCCTGGTGTATAAGATAGTGTTGCTTCCATTTGGAAATTGGGATTCATAAGGTGACAAAAAAGAGAGATAGGAAGAGATATCCTTGTGTTAAATTTCCCATTCTTAAATCAAGTCAGTGATTAAACTTGTAGACTTGTCTATGTTGAATAAAAACTATTGTCCACTTTCTAACCCCCCAAAAGTTAAATTATGAGATTGACAATGTGTTGTGCCTAACTTGATAAAACAAAACCTATGAAGGCTTATGAGTTATTGTAGTTATTCTTTGTGTCTCGATCCATTGAGAGTATTGAAAATAAATTTATTAAAAACATGCTCATCACTTTCAAGTCGGTTAATTCTTAATAGTGCCTAATGATATTTTCTGGATTTATGAGATGAATAAATTACGTGGATGAGCATGGGGGCGATCTTAAATTAACAAACTTTAGACTGGCGGATAATGATCGTATGAGATCAATCAACTGATAGAGGAGCAGAAAAATCTCTTCTTGAAATGCTCTCGTATGTGATCTTTAAAGGATCTATTGTCAATCTCACTCGTATCTGAGAGCTGAGCAGCTATCCGACTCACAATGAACTGTTTCGGACAGCGTAGCTTTCGAATCCATCAGACCACCGACACCGATAGAGGAGGTCCGGGGGTTGGCTTGTTGTTAAGCCAGCTGTTCTGGTTTTTTCTCATTCCCTTGACCGGGAGACGATTCTACAAAGGGTCGTACTGAATATTCACCCAAGCTGAGTGCCAGAACGCGTTCCTCGTAGTAAAGTGGATTCTTGGGTTGTTTGAGCTCTACAAACAGCCGGCCTCAGCCGACCTTTTCGCATGAGCATGCTGATCAAATGATCATCGATCAGCGGTTCTATTTCATAGCTGGGTTCACTTGAACCGTTCCTCATGTTGAGCTTAGTGCAGGTTTCAGCTGAGTTTGATTGTTTCCCCGAAGGAAACGAGGGAGTGTACGGTGAAAGTACAAAACCTAAGCACACATGAGTAACCCAGTTCAGCGCTCACAGGTGACATCTCACAATGGTGGTGAACAACCTGTGATGACATAAAACCTCTGGTCGAGCTGGACTTTGGTGTAGGCTACCAGCACTCCCATTCCAAAAAGAATCAGACATTAAAATAATCTTCTCCCTTCCGAACTGCCCGCTCAACTTCGTATCTAACACAAACATGCCATTTTCATTCGAACTGACAAAAGTACCTGT
>NW_006768868.1:95666-110889 GCF_000204055.1 Melampsora larici-populina 98AG31
GGGGAAAAAAAAGAAAATTGAAGGATCTTGGAGCAGTCGATGACGTAATGCAAGAAGCAAAAATCGACATTGTGAATCACAAATCACGTAAGTAGTCTCTATTCGGCCAATCATGGAGTCTATGTTCCGTCTTAAATCATCTGTCCAACCGCAGATCAAACACGCTCAAAAACACGACAAAATCCTAGAACATTCCCTTCTGAGGTCATTTCAGCTGGGGAGCTTCATTGGATGTCAAATGCTTTACGAAACTTTCAAAGACGTCTCAAGGCGTTGTCTCATTTGAGTGAGAAGCTGTTAACTTCAGAAACCCTCAAATCTGGAGAAATCCATTCGATAATCTCTAGGTTTGCTCGGGTCCAATTCCAGCCAGGTGAAATTGAGTCAGGGGCCAAAATGGAATACGACTTACCGGCACGGAGCGAAACAGCATTGAGATATGGATCCATGGTAAAGCAAATCAATATGTATTTCAAGGTATCAACGTCCAAGGAAAAGGTAATCCGTTTCCATATCTCTTCAGAGTGCTTGAGCACCCACAAATATACCCTTAAACGCAATTGATCTGACACGTATCCTGTTTGTACTCAAAGGTGGAGGACCGAGAGGAGTTTATCAAACTATTCACAATGTTCATGGAAAACTATGTAGCTTTCAAGGGTTGCATTGAGATTTTATTAGGCTCCGCAGAAAACATATCTTCCCAAGCCGAGAGTGTGCAGGGAGCGGTAGACACCTTCTCTCATTCGCATCAAGATACCAGCAAAAACGGTTCTCAGGCTGAAAATTATCCGTCGACTATGTCAGATACGGTCGCTTTCTTCGACGTGATGGATACGTTTTCGAGCAAGACATCGAATGAGCATACCGAAGACCAAGATCACCAAGCGCATTTGAGTGACTCGTCGGAAAGTGATTCCGAGATGATTCTGAAGATGCTGGTCCCCAGATTAAGATGATACTTTTGTACTGCTTCTCTGTGTACTTCCAGACTGTATTCAGATGAAAGAAGCCCTGTGATTTTCAAATAAGAAGATTCGTGAAATCTCTGTGTTAATATTGGATTGATCAGAAGATGAAAATTGAGAGGAATGTAATGGATGATTTTGATTGATGAGGTCTTTTCATTTTGATCCGCCGTATTTTTGCTAGTCCTTTTTGGATGACCATACCCCCTGATTTCTGTTACATTCACGTCAAGTTCAGGTGCTACAACGACATTTAACGGCGTGCCTAAACAAGGTAATAACTAAAAAGATCCGCACAATTGAGACTTGAAACGTAAGCAAGATCTGAACTGAGTCTGAGAGACACGGGCTGGCAGGGAAGTCTATGCTGCTGCTTTCTACTCAGTACTATATGTACTAATGCGTCAATTCGTTTCTGTCTGAGTTGAACGCACACAATATCTGTCTAATCTTACAAGAAAGAAAAAAAGGATTTGTCTTTCAGGTATCTGAAAGCCTTTTGTGTGACATTTGTCTCATTTGAAAATGATACTTTGAATTGCAATGTTTAGACTTCAATGCAATTGGTTGATGAGTTACCAAGATACAAATATAGTCAAATATAGTGTTTAAAGAATAGACTAGTCATATACCTAATACATTGAAGATCACCTGATCACCTTACATAGCACTAGAGATATTCTTGATCACCAATTTTGTAGTTCCTTGACTTTGGTATAGAGATCTTACTTATATTCTGTGCAAGCCAGAATCCAGAAAAGTCGAGGAAAAGTGCCTTGGCCAAGTGATACCGGTTTAATTCACGTGGGACCCAGGGTCCTGTGCAGAGAATGATATCTTTCAAGAACTGGACTATGTACGACTGCGTTCTTCTCCAGACTGGCTCATGAAAGGAATGATCAGGCTCCATGAGATCACAAGTTACAAGCATGAAATTGACTGCTCGGAGAGTTGAGAGACTATTTTTATCATTTGGATATATCATCAGTCCCGTAACACCTGAACATAGAAAACTGACAAGAGGTGGAAGATCAGCCTGCTCGATATCGACTGCCTCCCGCGCTTTTGAAAGCTGCTCCTTCTGCACGGTCAATTTGCTAATTGTGTCCGGGGTGATGGCTGCATTTAAAAGATTGTTGCATGCTTCGATATCGGCGTCCAGGGTGACAGATGCCCATATGCTTGTGAACGCGACAACAAGAGAGTAGATCGAAGCAATGAGTCGGTCCAAGTCTTTGAGAGAAGCATCTGGGGAGTTTGATTTGCTCTCTTTTATTGATTTCCACCGCATGTAAGACAGTTCTTTGTAATGACTCCAGCAGGAAATCGCGTTGAGTGACGTTTGAGCGGAGAGATTCGTGTTCGAGTTCTTAGTGGAGCCAATCGGAGTATTACAGTCCATTCCAACCAAAACCACGGCAGCCATCACATAATGCATTGCCCGTTCAACAAATGTTGGGCTGGGGTTGTGGAACATTCTGATTGTATCCCAAAGATACCGATCATGGATGGGTATATCTTTGGGCGGGTCATAATTGTCAATTGAATTGAAGTCAAAGACATCTGGCTTGTACCAAGATGTCTGTTCACTTGCGCAAAATAGTTTTCGATCTGAATTTGAAAGTAAATAATGTTGAAGGTCAGCTTCGAAAGGAGTCCGAGATCGCTTGGAATTTCTCATACTTTCAGCTCTCTTACACCACATTCGAATTCCAGGGTCTTTTCGATTGTCAAACGTCACAGCCTGAGGCAGCACCTCTGTGGGATCAAAACTAACGAGTGATCCGCGAGCAAGAGCGTTCAATAATGCAAGTGCAGCATTGTGTATTGATTTGACTTCCGCTGGAATGATTGCCTGCATTTGCACAGACTGGGATCGATAGAGATTGATGCGGCGCAACCAGAAAGAGCGTGCGTTTGTAGTTTGTAGTGACGGATGAATGTCAAATCCTTTCTCGGCGGTAGCAACAGGTGTGGCATAAAGACCAGTATCAAGAGAGCTGGATTGGGAGGTTGTGTTCGGCGGATCTGGACCAGTGACTTCCCCGTCAGTTTCGGGCTGTATTCTAATGGAACCAGTAGCAGCAAAGTTATGGCAAGAATCTTGAGAAGGAGATTCTATCTGATGAGAGAACAAAAAGATGAAGATCAATGTCAAACAGTCAAGCAGCTGGTTTGTCGCGTTTGTCGTATGATGGAGGTGTCAATGTACACAAACATACACTATTGGGAGCATCATCAGACCTTCCGTCAGAAAGGATATCAAAACCATCATCCTGGCTCAACGATTTTTCGAAAGCAATCAAAGCTGCGTTATCGACCGATTCGGCGTTCAAGCGAGTACGTGGGTTATCACCCGTGACGTTTAGGTTACCGGAGGTGTGTTGTTTGATGTTTGTCGCTGCTAAAGAACCGGCAGGGTGCGATTTATCGAGAGATTTTGAAGACAACAGGGTTCCAGATTGCATCTTTCTTTTTGAACTAGTTTGAAGCTTTTTCCTTTTCGCAATACAACGAGCCTTGAGTGTTGATGACTGCAAGCGAGAAAGAGAGTTGGAACGTGGAGACCGTCGCAAGGTCTTAGTTTTGATGGCTGCGGGTGTCCTCTTGGAAGTGAGAGAACTAGGACGCCCAGGTTTGACCAGATGACGCATAGCCTCTTGGTCTAGTAGAGTGCATTCCATTTCTGAAAAAAAAATGTTGTCCCAAGACAGGGTTAGAAAGCGTCTGTTTGGCGTGCAAGGCGTGAGTAAGCGTCAATAATCACCCACCTTTGATCTGAATGTGCACTTCGCTCAAAACAGCTTTCAGGCACGAGTATAGAGAGCTCGACATCGGATTTTGTAACCATGTGCGTACAGCTTGATCAATAGAGTTAAGGTTTTGCACGTAAGCCTGTACACTTTCTGAGAAACTGTTCGTAGATTCACTTTCGTAGTTGTCCATGGCACTGATGGAAATGGTGGAATCAGTTGGCATATTGGTGAAAGCGTGCAGGACCTTTGAGGCGAGGGGAGACACTTTCGACTACGACAATTCAGTTCGATTTTAATTTGACCGATACACCGGTGGACCGATATACACAGCCCAATTTGACTTTTGAAAGGGGTGATGACAAAAAACCTTTAAATCACATGAAGCAACAAAACAACATCACACTTCATTACCATCATCATCACTTGACAAACACTTTTGTAAAACAAAATACAAGTTGTTGTATGTTTACAAAAAAGAATGAGATTAAGATTTTGAAAAATGAAGATAACCATCAAGATAAGAAACTTCATCATTATGATTGAAATATTGCAGTAATGTTATTCCATTATTTGAAATCCCTACAGCTCATTTAATTGTTGAAAGGTCTCTCAAAAATTTAGGATTGATGAATAAAATAGCCCTTAGGAAAACCAAACAGAAGGACTTATTTTCTCTTGATCAGTATGAAATAAAAATCCATCAATGATATACAAATTCAAAAAAGGACGAGAAATCCCAAAATCATAACATCCTTAACACAATCTTCTTGCTTCAGATTACCTTCCCTTCCCTCAACTTTGATTTCCATATTCTTCTTCTTCAAGCACATATCCAGCCAAATTTCTACCAAAGTTCAAAGATAAAGAAGAAGATTCTCTATGTCCATAAATATAATTTATTCTGAAAAACCAAAGGGAAGAGCAAAGAGGCAACTTGACCACCTTTTCAGATGGAGTATCAGGCAGAAATAGAGAGATAGAAGTCAATTAGAGTTGAGAAGTGGAGATATATAAATACATTGGTGAAGGTACTCAAAGGATGGTTAGATTGGTGTACATCCAGGCTTGATGAAGCAATGCTTAAGGATACACATATCTAATTTGCCAATGTAATGTTGAATCATAATGGAGTATTAACTTATTGAATCAGAATGTGACATGAAACAACAGAGTGGGTTGAGGAATAGGCCAAGAGCAATGGGTAAAGATTATACAAAGGAGGTAGTTATAGGTATTGGAATCGGATTGGTTTGGGTAACATGAGAGGGTGAGGGAGGGGAGAAATTCAAATAGCTGGTTCATGTAGCATGTGCGGACCGCATTGACTGGGCAGACTCAAAAATCAAATATGGTTATCACTGGAACCAATGAGATTTGATTCATTGAAATTAATTCATAGAGGTTATATAGGGGCAAAGTTCAGGATGGCCCCCGACCCCCGATTGCTGGGGGTCAAGGCGTCCATGAGCTTGATTTTTTTTCCAAACAACAGAACAGACCCCGGGCCCGGCAAACCTGGCATTGTTTTTAAAACACAGAGCCAGCATGACCCCCCCGGACCAACCCTCCGGGACCCCCGGGGTAGCCGAGGAATTTTTGGAGAATCACGGTAATCCCCCACTGCCTGGTCAAATAAAGTATCCATGTTTTTGGTCTGCCAGAACAACCTACACAGGCAACCACTGGGATCCCTGATTCCCCGGGTCTCAGGGTCCAATTCCTGTTGACTGAGGTGGTTGGTTTGAGTGATCATATCTGAAAGCTGTGTTAATAAATGATAGCGATTCATTTAGGGCTGCGACCCGACCCTGAGAGTTCGTGGCCGGCCCCGGGGCCAAATTCAGCCCTGAGTGAGTCCGATGACCTCTGGAGACTGCTCAGGGCCAGCCAAGGCCGGTTGTAGGACATTTTTTTGACGTAAACAGGGTCGGCGCCCTGCCGGGTCGGGTGCTCGAGGCGCCTGAAAGGCCTACGGGGGCCATTTTCAGCTGCCATCAGGCCAAATCATGATGCCCCGGGGCGCGTACTGTCACCTGTGTGGAAGCCGTCGGGCAGAGTTGGTTGGGCGGGGCCGGGACCGGGTCGCAGCCCTAGATTCATTGCTTTCAGGTGCTAACTTGCAGAAAAATTCAGCTTGTTGTTCCTGCACAGTCAGCGGGTCAAAAGGGGTTGAACAAGGCTGCCTTGCCATTAATGCTGCACAGTAAGATGGTGGATTCTCGGAGGAAAGAATCCATCACCTTACGGTGCAGCATGACCAGCAAGGCTGACTTGTCCCTATGTTAATGCATGTCCCAGAGTCACAGGTCAGGACAGATATTGGCTTGACCAGGATTTGAACCCACACCCTTGGGGTGATTCACATGCTGGAGTGGGGCGTAGACTACTTGGCTACCCTGGTATGAATGGTCACACAACTTGATTTATGTGTACAGAAGTACAAACTAGGATAGGACCAGTCCAAATACCTGTACTCAACCTGTACTCACGGGCGGCCTGGTATTTTTCATTAAAAAGAATTCTCAACCAAAGTAAGAAAGTCCCTGCTCTATCATCTCTTCATCCCAATACAATATCTTTGATATCATAAAGTGCACTGTTATGATGGGCTCAACCAGGAAGAGGGGCTCCAACACCAGCCCTCCCTCCTCAAAAAACCAGCAACCTTGTCTTCCTATTCCAAAAGAACGTCTGTCAACCTCACAAACAACAATTGTTCTATCCAAAGAAGAATCTGATGCCTCCAATTCCTGTATTTGAGGCATCAATTTGCCTCAAAAGCTGGGACAAGATTTTCTTACTTAACTCTAAAAAACAATTGAGAAATTTTGTTACATTTTTTAACTCGATCAAAACATCCTCAAAACCACCTTGAAAATTCTATTACATTTGTTTTCTTTCGTTTTCTTCTCTCTCAGCCTGAAAAATACATGAATTGTGCTGGGAAAAAAAGAATTAGGCCACATTTGTGAGCCAGGCCAGCCCGGCAGGCTAGACGGCAAAGCGCTCATGGGCCTCACCCCTTTTTGAGCAATTTGGGCTTGGCCCAGCCCGGCATGCCCGGCGGGCCGCCCGTTAAATTGCGGGCGGGGTGCAGGTCTGTTTGCTGCTGGGTTTTCTTGTGTGTTGCTCCTCAGGCTTCACTTCACCTTCTTATCCTCAGGCTGACACACTGAATAGTAATTCCATTAAACCACCCATTACATTTTGATCGGCACTCCCATGAGGATCATGATATCTTTTTGAACTAATCAATGTGGTACTTCAAGCCCAACCCCATGTAAATCGAAAGAAACTTCATCAACCAAGAATTTCAAAGGACCCAATTTACTCAAAACAGTTTTTCAGAAATTCCATCTTATCATTAAGTTATCTTCTCCTCTTTTGGATTTGAAGGGGGATGAAAAACTTATGGTTTTGGGTTTTTTTGTTTGATTTCATCTTTTTCTAGCTAACCATAATTCTTATGAGTATTGCCAATCAAAAGGAAAACCAGTCTTGCAATATCTTTTAGCACCTTGTACCAGCTCTTCAAGGTAAGTCATTTGATTTTGTGCATTCTAAATTTCAAATCATCCTCGAAAAACCACATGGTTACTCTTTGTTTTGTTCTTTGTCTTGTTGTTCTTTATTTGTTGTTTTTTGTGTTGAAAAAAAGTATCATCTTTTACTAGATTGAAATAAATCTTACAGAAGAATGAACAACCTGTGTAAGTATTGTGTTTATTTTATTCACTAATTGTCTCAATACATCTTGTGGAAACGATTTCATGCGACTGTAAAATCAAAAAAAGCCATTTTGTAAGATAATCAATTAAGCTTATTTGAGAATGATTGATATTTTCTTGTAGCTTGAAAAGAAGACTTTGCAGTGATGGAACGACGTCAAGAACGCATAAAACGGCTCTTCATCAATTTCAGGATCACGTGATCCCGATGGTCAACAAGCGAGACTCATGTTCGATGTCGTAACGATCGGATGTTACACGCGCCCGCTGTACGTTTAAAGGAGAGGGTTTTACATACCTAGCTCTCTTTGGTTTTGAGGTTTCCAAAATCGTTTCTATTCTTTCTGACGTCGCCAGTTCCTCACCTCGCCTCGCTTTACTCTTTACTCTTCATTATAATTTGCCTTCAAAATACGACCATTTTGAAGGATGAGTGTAAGGATGATATTTGTGTTCTTGCATTTTTCTTATTCCAAAATTCCTCATCATATATTGACTAAGACCAAATTCTTTT
Organism: Melampsora larici-populina 98AG31; assembly: GCF_000204055.1. Taxonomy (NCBI): domain Eukaryota; kingdom Fungi; phylum Basidiomycota; class Pucciniomycetes; order Pucciniales; family Melampsoraceae; genus Melampsora; species Melampsora laricis-populina. The sequence continues at coordinate 103,633 of NW_006768868.1, forward strand.
CTTTTCCGAAGTTCTAGTGTAGATATCGTTTTCTTTCTGCTATCTTGTTCAAAATCTGGGTTACTTGGTGTTTGAAAGTTATTACATCTATCAATAAAAAACAAAGCTCAGCTGTAAAGGATTTCATCTCCTGATTCACTTGTTCTCTCAACTTGCCAGTTCCAGTGCGTAGATCGTTGAATCGGCGAAGCCGTGTGTCATAATATCAAGATATATCACAACATTACTGTCCTCAAGAAACCAGTATGTCCCTACAACACCCAGAATTTACAGCTAGTTGTATTTTCTGTGTTGCTATTTTTGTCTCTGGGTGTCAGCTCAAGAATTTCTACTTCATGTGTGCGTCACGGGTGGTATTTGGTTGTTTGGTTTCAGCTGTACCTCATATGGAGCTTGACAAACAAATCTGGCTCTAATGAGGAGTTTTCATTCTTTATCTCCTTCTATGACGATCTCTCTGAGTATAATTGATCAAAGGTTACAAGCCGCGGCATAAGGTTGACATGTGCAAAATCTTACTCACTGCGGCATAGGGGTGAAAGGGATGGTGTTTGTGGTTCTTGAAAGGCTTTTCGAAACTTCTGGAACAAGAACATTTCAATTTTAGGATTGAAAGTTATGGGATTCAACCGAACATTCAAACTTATGAAGATCATTTGAATGGAATTTCAAGGCTATCTTTTGTCGAGCTTGACAGGCCTTCTCAAACATCAGAAACATTGAAGAGAGACCAAAACGGATGTTCACGAGTAAGTCAAAGGCATTACAGTCCATTCATTCCATTTATTCCATGAATTTCCATTATCCGGTAAGTGTGATGTGCTCAGGTGGAAGACCACTGGAGTGAAAGGATAAAGGTTACAAGTCACGGCATAGGGTTGTCATGAGCAAAATCTGTGTTGTGGGGTCCGTGGTTCTTGAAAGGTGTCTTAAGCCGATCCCAAGTTAGTACCCACTGCGGCATACAGGTGAATGGGATTGATGTACGGCTGTAGAGAGGTTGTTGAAACCAATCATTTGGGTGGTGTCATAGAAGACGCGTTTAGTAAAAAAATCAAATGCCCTTTCAATCGTTTGCCTTTGATCTTCAGTTTTGGTTTTGGCCGGCCGCTGTTCACCGATCAAGTGACAGGGTTGTGCTTTTCGTGTTCAAGACAAGAGGACGAGTAAAAATTCTTTCCTTCCTCCCAAAATCAACAATTGTTTCCTTCCTCCAAAAATCAACACTTGTTTCCTTCCTCCAAAAATCAATTTCAACTCTCGCTTCAGCAGAATTTGTGAATCATTGTCTTCTCGCTAGCATTCTTCAACATCAAACAATTCAGTAGTTACGTTAAACTAAGTATCCTGATTCATGTCGAAATCCAACGGATCCAGCTCCGACTACCAGGACGCGACAGGTAAAAACTTTGCACTGCGATATGTCTAACAGTGATGCCTTTTCTAAGTAGTTCACTGTTCATTTACAGGCCATATCTCCGATGATAACATCTTTAGTGATCCCATTTCAAGTGGACCTAACCTTGAAAACATGATAAAGCAAGCACCTACTCGTCTTGAAAGTATGGAAGAGAGATCTCGCCTTGGACGTGGTTAGTGATCCAAATACTTCTCTTCTATCTCTTCCCCATTTGAATGTTTATTGAGATTTTGTCTCCTTAGAAAACACGTGGACCATGGGTAAGCGCGGCCTTGTCCGAGGAGAGCATTTCCATCGAAAGATTGATCGACCAACTACAGAGTGTAGACCCAAAAGTAAAGATAGTTTCCGATGATACAATCTTCTATATTCCTTAAGTATTGACAGCAATCTGGCCACTTATCTCCTACCCTAGCCGCTCGACCAGTTGCCAGGATATGTGAGGGTCTTGCTGAAGCACCAGCAGATGATCGAGGTCGACAATTAAACACATATGAGGGTTGGCTGATTTCTATATGAAGGCTGACAGCCAGTTTGCTGATCAACCTTTTCACTAATTCTTCTTTTCATAGAACTCGCCGAAGTGATCAACTGTGAAAGAAGGAGCCGTTGCGCTGGACCCTACGTTGAAGATATGATAAAGCAAGCACCTACTCATCTTGAAAGTATGGAAGAGAGATCTCGCCTTGGACGTGGTTAGTGATGCAATTACTTCTCTTCTATCTCTTCCCCCTTTGAATGTGTATTGAGATTTTGTCTCCTTAGAAAACACGTGGACCATGGGTAAGCGCGGCCTTGTCCGAGGAGAGCACTTCCATCGAAAGATTGATCGACCAACTACAGAGTGTAGACCCAAAAGTAAAGATAGCTTCCGATGAATACAATCTTCTATATTCCGTAAGTATTGACAGCAATCTGGCCACTTATCTCCTACCCTAGCCGCTCGGCCAGTTGCCAGGATATGCGAGGGGCTTGCTGAAGCACCAGCAGATGATCGAGGTCGACAATCAAACACATATGAGGGTTAGCTGATTTCTATATGAAGGTTGACAGCCAGTTTGCTGATCTTTTCACTAATTCTTCTTTTCATAGAACTCGCCGAAGTGATCAACTGTGAAAGAAGGGGCCGTTGCGGGTTGGGCCATCTCCACCGGCCAACTCCAGTTGAGATTCCCGAGAATTTTGCTGAGTTTGATGATGAGGCGTTCGCCAATCATTCCATCGCCAATCATTCCATCAAGATGGAAGATGGACGCTTTGCATCAAGTTGAGTCTTTTGCCGCAGATGCAGCTACAACCTTCCTATCATGGAGGTTGCTCTTGACTGACCACAACTAATCTCAATTTCCTCGCCTATAGATGTGATCGATAATGTTAGACGAAGAAAACGATCTCAATCGCCACCGGCAAAAAGCCACTTAGAGAACTCTGCTTTTGCACCTGAGAAGAGAAAGCGTCGACTTCATTCACCACCAGCTCACTTACCCTCCACTAGAAAGGAAACCCGTATGTCTTTGTTCTACATCAGAGACCAACACAAAGCTGCAAAGACTAATCAAATTCCCTCGCCTATAGCTGTGATTGATCAATTGCCACCGCCAAAGAAACACTTAGATAACTCTGCTTTTGGACCTGAGAAGGAACAGGCTCGAATGTCTTCACCATCAACTCGCCGCTTGGACAGGAATCGTTCTCAAGTCGCTCATCGATATCGATCCCGCGACCCACAGAACTCTGCTGTTGGAGCTAGTAACAAAATCCGACAATTCAGATCTCCGTCACCGAGTCGCAGCCTAGATATTTCTTCTAGAGATGTCAATTCCCTTCGATCAATGCCGCCAAGGCGTGGATCGGAGTACTCTAATTTTGGATCTAGCAAGAATCAAAACAGAACTCAATCACTATCACTTTCTCAAAGCCTTAAAAATCCTGCTTCTGGAGTTTTCAGTCGCCTTCAATCACATGGTCTAGAGAGATCTGTTGTTTCAGCTGGCAAGCAAAGACATATATCTAGATCTCCATCGCCAACTCGTACCTTACAAAACTCTGCTTCTCATGATCGAAATCACCTTCAATCTTTACCACAAATACAAGGCTCAGACTACTCTTCTTTCGGAGCTGGTATGCAACAACCCCGAATTCGTCCATCTCGAGCTGTAAATCAACTTCCATCACACATATCAGAGAGCTCATCTTTGGATCCGAAACCTGAACGGAAGGAATCCGAAGCGCGGTTACCTATTGTCGATGTAGAAAGCTCCACTTGCGTGTCTGCAGAGAAAAGATCACAACTGTACGAGTCATCACCACGATATCAAATTTCTGGAGCATTCCCTCTTTCACCACCTTTTCCAGAGCACCCAAATTCGTCTGACTCATCCTCAGATGCTCCATCACCAACACGTACCTTCCAAAACTCTGCTTCTCATGATCGAAATCGCCTTCAACCTTTACCACAAATAAAAAGCTCAGACTACTCTTCTTTCGGAGCTGGTATGCAAGAACCCCGAATTCGTCCATCTCGAGTTGTAAATCAACTTCCATCACACATATTAGAGAGCTCATCTTTGGATCCGAAACCTGAACGGAAGGAATCTGAAGCGCGGTTACCTATTGTCGATGTAGAAAACTCCACTTGCGTGTCCGCAGAGAAAAGATCACAACTGTACGAGTCATCACCACGATATCAAATTTCTGGAGCATTCCCTCTTTCACCACCTTGTCCAGAGCACCCAAATTCGTCTGACTCAAAAATACCTCGACCTCAATCACCACCACCTAGTGAGAGCCTGGAAACCGTGACTGATCAACAAATGCAGCTATCAAAATCTCTATTACCAACGCACGGTATGACAAACCACGCTTCTGTGGAACCAGCATCTCTTCGCAGCGCCACTCAAAATAAGTCGCCTCCTCCAAAGGATTCTTCACCCGTAGGTAATGTTGATAAATTCGACAGTGATGAAAAAAAAGGTGAGTTATTTTTGATTTAGTGACTGAGAATGGATGAATTACATAACTCCCAAACTGATAACACTTCTTCTTTTACTTTTTCAAGCCACACCATCCATCTCAAATTGCCAGTGCAGACTCTCTGCCACACGGTCTATCTTGGCAAGTGGCCTTGACCCTCTCGAACACTTGCTTAAACAAAACATGTGTAATGAACAAAGATACAAGGAAACTGCGCTAATATTTTTAAGAATGTTTGATGAAGTGAAATTGGTACAAGGATGTGGTGAACACGTTCACAATTGTTCTAATTCGGTGGTTTAATTTCCATCCCCTCTTCCTTTCTCCAAGATCTTTGACTGTATATATCTTCTCTGTGTGCCTCAAACTGCTGAACCATTGCTTTGCTTGTATATATTTTTTGTGTGCGATTCCAATGCTATTTTTTATGATCTTCATTACCTCTTGACTGTATATATTTTTTCCACTCTTTTCAAACTGTTGGGTTATTGACATATAGTTTATATACTCTTCAAACTGTTGAGATCTTCACTGTATATATTGCTTCCATTCTCTCAATCAATTTTTTACTGTACATATGTATTCACGAAGAAGTTTCAATACCGAAGGAACAAAACACGCAAATGATAAAATTGAGAAACAGTCTCTTAAAGTTTCGAGAGGAAACTACGAGGCTTGAAGATTAACACAACAAAAGTAGATAGTCATTAGACTACCCACCTCCCGATAGGATTTTGGTATAACATATTTCATCATTGCCCGCTCCTAGCAACGCCCGCTCTTAGATATGTCAATCTAATAAAATCCAATGTCCAACTTCTCTCACGATTTCGAAGTCATCCCCCATAACAGATCCTCAATGAAATAGTTGTAAAAAATTCTAAATGAATTCCTTGAAAGATGATTTAATTGATTGAAGAAATTTAAATAAAACGAGAATAAGGCCAAAAAACGAAGGTCAAGATCGAAATGAGGAAAAGGCAAGATAAAGTAAATAAAAACGATATCTAAATGATCGAAAAGGAAACATAAAGTGAATAAAAAACGATCTTCTGGTCCAAATTGTTTTAAGATCAGAATAAAAATGTGATGACTTGGGATGTTGGTAAGCAATCTCAATCAGAGAATGCTTACAGCGCGGGTCTTCGGTAAGTCCTTTAGGAAAACGGTCTTATCTCGGGATCGGAGATGTAAAACGAAGAAGAGGTGAAGGATAATAATTATTCAAAACTGTTCCTTGATTATAAAGTTTTCTCTTTACTCTTCTGTAGCTATATTGTCTCGGATTACTAGTTCAACTTCCTAGAAGTTCATGACACAAGACTTATGATATATTTCCTACGGGCGCGCAAAGTGAATATTTGACAACAGCTTTGAAGGACAGATTTAGGATTTCCAAAAGAAATGAAGTGGAAAAGTAGGTATGTAAATGAGGGAGCCAAATTCAGAAAGTGTGCTATTTTGACAACGCGCGTGCTTTTGCTAACAAAGATTCGAGGCTTTCGGAACCACCTTCTACAGTTATCAGATACCTCTCAGTCTGGCGAAGGTTAGAGTAAAATTCCTCGCGATAACATTGCTTCGGGAGGTTTGGAGCCACAGCAGCCCTCTCATCAACTCTAGTTGAAGGCTGTCTTCGCGAATCCAGACGTTGAGCGGCTGATCGTGCGCCTTGTGTTTCTTTTGCATAATGTATTGATAGCTTGTCGACCGTATGGAGAAACTCGCGGTACCTCTCTTCGCGCCACAGCGAATCGACCACAATAACATTGCCATCTTCGTCGTCCTCCGTGTCCGAGCAACAGTCCACGTTGGGAAGATAGAGCAGAGCATGTTCGCCCAGATGCTGCTTGATTGTAGATTTGCGGTACTCAAAGAGCTAACAAGTTTTACAAGTAAAAGATCAGAGAATATTCCAGTGATACACATTATGTATCAACTACCAAAAACAACTTACGGTTCTTTTTCGATCACTCTTCCGTCGTGTTTGTCGCATGTTTGGATTACGTGCCATCTTTGCTATATCTTGTGCGCGTCCCCTCACCCATCTCTCTATCACACCAACCAATAACATATCACCGTTGTGCTCTGGGTCGATTGAATAGCGGGAAAACGCAGCATGATCCTTGGCCCAGTTCCAGTGTTTCACAACAAACCGTATCATGATGTCGTTCCATCGAGAGTCTCCGGCGATGATCCACTGGAACGTAACTCGTCGGATACCTGATTGGGCCAAATCAGCGAGGAATAGATGCTTATAAGTCCCCCAGCAAGGTTTTTGTCGACCTCGTCGTGAAGGATCGTCGTGACGGGTAGCAGGGCTGAAGATATTGGAATTGAATACCGTCTTGTCATTTGTGATTGCATCATCTGGATGTTCTGGAAGATGGGATATCTCGGCTGTTGTTGGTGATGGTGGCCAGGTTGGCTGAACGTCTGTGACTCCAAGTAAATACCTGATGTACTCGGCCACCGCTTGACAGTAACCCGTGTATTGAGCTGGTAACCAACTGGACACCGCGTGGTTCTGTGATTTGACGGAACCGGCTATCCTACCATGCTTTAGGAGCTTTGAAGTCGAAGGGAGCTTTACTAAATCTGGAGGTAGAAATGACCACAGCTCAGAGTCACGAGTCAGTTCCTATATAGTATATATGGGTGAATATATGTAAATTACAAGTGAAACACGACCGACTTTCTTGTGAACTCATTCTGGTGTTTAAGTTTCGCTACTTTTTCTTGCTGGGATTATAGTATGCTGAAACGTACGAACTGGGTAAGACGGCCTCTCTTCAAGACCTTTTGATTTTTGGTACATCTGGTGAGTAACATCCGCTCATAGTATTAGAGTGATGTACCTTCAA
>NW_006768868.1:110989-115287 GCF_000204055.1 Melampsora larici-populina 98AG31
CATGACACATAAACCACGCGCTATGGATGTAATTGTCGACCCCCAACTACGGGATTGATCCTTTTTCGACTCTTCCCATTGTGTAGGCCATCAAAGGCACCTTTTAAGCTTGTTGGCTTCACTCGAACCGTCAACAAGTTTTATCTCCGACAGCTGATCTCATCCACTTCTGATCTTGTTTTTAGCAACTCTTGAAACCTGTCGTCTTCATCTCATATCAACTTACATACATTCTATTACTGTTCTAACACCAGCTGTTCTATCATGGCGGCGTCTTTCGAATCAACTTCGTCTTATCACGATGCCTTAAGTCGTTAGCCTAGCTTCCACTTTTTTCTACTTCCGCCCTTCATGTTCAGAATTCAAGCTAAATGTTTCCGATGCTTACTTTGACCATTTTGTGTAGGTGGCAACAGCTCCGACTATAGTCCTGATATCGAAGATATCAAAGAACTGCACGGCCAACATCCCCCAGGATTGAGTGCACTGGACGATCTGTATGATCCTGGTCAGGACGATTACGTGCCGGGTGAAGGTTATGTTTATAATGAGGATCTGTATGACTCACAAGGTTGATTATGCATCCTGGCTATGACAACCTTTCGTACTTGTCCAACTTACCGTCATCTTCCTCCTCTGATTTTGTCACAGAAAGCGATGGAATTTGTCCATATGGTAATGGAGAAGGAGACGATCAACCTGGTCTAGTATCCGAGTTTCATGGCAGTGACACCGATACAGTGGTCCCAATCGATGTACATGAAAGCAAGCAACAGGAAAACAGCAGGCCACCAGGTAAGTTATATTTTGTTGTTAGCACCGAGAAGTCATGCTAGATACTGATTGTGATGTGAATGAACATTTGAAAGCCCGCGGATTTTACTCTACACGTCGTCTGCCTGATGAGGATCGGTATGAAGGTATGTCATAGTCCCCTTGCAGATCGAAAGTGGACGACAGACTAGCACGGGACTAAGGTATCAATATTAACACACAGAACCAGGTACTCCTACTGAGCTTCGACATCTGGGATATCAAGCAGAAGATGGTATGATATCTCGTCTTCCTCAGATATCACATTGTTTGAGTATGCATTGATGATTTGTCTCTCACTCACAATCCGCTCTTTGTTTGATGAAACAGAGTTTGACACTCAGACCATGCCGGTCAATCAGCAACAGAAAAGCAAACAAATGCATATCCGTAAGTCAGCTAAGGCTTCTGATGAGTTTGCAAGTAGGATGACCATTCTCTTTGAAAACAGAGAGTTCAATGTTTGATCAAGCAGGCTTTTCTGGTGATTGGCGCAAGAAGCGCGTCACTCATAACGAGTCCGGGTTATCAGCTGCGCATGTCGAATTGGGCAAACGTCCACGGGAGGACGTGGACTTGGACTTCCCAGATCAAAGTCACACCTTTCAAAAGAAGTTTCGAGAAACCAAAGGTGATCTTGAGGGTATGTTTTTTTTCCTGCGGAAAGCTCTGATGAATTTATAATGGATCGCTTTCCACTGATATGAACTCCTGTTTGAACCCCTCTAGACTTTGATCGTGGGTCTGGACCTCGGACTGGCCGCGTACAAAGGGATCAAGGCTCTGATCAAAGTCATTATGAGAAGAGACAAGGACACAAATTATCGCCGATAAGTAAGATATTTTACTCTGCTTTGTGTAGCAAGCATGGTCATACGAGCTGATGTCCAATGGGACTATTTTACAGTCGAGAGTGATGTTACAGATCAAGAAGATGAGACTTCTCTGCCCGTTTCCGACCAACGCGGCACAAATAAACTCGATTTAGCAGACTCTCATGTCCCCAGGCCTACGAAAGGCAAAGGTAGAGCCGAAAATGCAGGTAAGCATTCATCAGCCTAATAGAACACACTCTACTTCGCAGCATTGTCAACCGGGCTAATCGTGAAATGTGAATTTTTGAACCTCTCTAGACTTTGATCGTGGGGCTGTATCTCGGACTGGCCACGTACAAAGGGATCAAGGCTCTGATCAAAGTCATTATCAGAAGAGACAAGGACACAAACCATCACCTGCAAGTAAGATATCTTACTCTGCTTTGTGTAGCAAGCATGGTCATACAAGCTAAAGTCCAATGTGACTATTTTACAGTTGAGAGTGATGTTACAGATCAAGAAGATGAGACTTCTCTGCCCGTTTCCGACCAACGCGGCACAAATAAACTCGACATATCCGACTCGCATGTCCCCAGGCCTACGAAAGGCAAAGGTAGAGCCGACAATGAAGGTAAGCATCCATCAGGCTATGGATGATCGGTTTCTAAAGGTATCGGAACACGCAGGTTGAAAATTTTTCTCCAATACAGTCAGATATATGTTCGATCAACCAGGCCTTCCTGGCGATTGGCGCAAGAAGCGCATCAATCAGAACTCATCAGCTGCGCATAACGAATTGGGAAAACGGTTGCGCGAGAGCGAATGTACAGACCTTGTGGATGACAGTTTGAGGAAACGGCTGCGAGATGAAAAGCACGATACCAGAGGTAAGTTTTTTCGTGTTGACAGCGCCAAGATTATATGCTAGACGGTTGTGAGAGGTCTAACTTGTGACGAACTTTGAAGTCCCTGCTCACTCCAGCCGTGGAAACAACAAGGACGAATTTCAGCGACTTGATGTCTCGTGTAGTGATCAACACAAACGCACAGGCGATGCAGAAAACCGTGAAAGAAACTCCACCCGGACTCCACTTCATCACAAACGCTCACGTGACTCTAGTCATTGCAGTGGGTATGAAGGTATGTCAAAGTCTGCTTTCCAATCTAATGACGATTACAGACTGGCACGAAACTAAGGTATTGATCTCGCCACAAAGGATCAGGGACTCCTACCGACGTCCAACCCCTGGAATATCAAGCAAAAGAAGGTGAATTATCCGCTCTTCATCAGATAGTACATTGGTTGACTATGTATTGTTATTTCTGACTTGCGGTCCGCTCTTTGCTTGATGAAACAGAGTTCGACACTCAGACCATGCCGGTCAATCAGCAAAAGAAAAGCGAACAAATGCATATCCGTAAGTCAGCTAAGGCTTCTGATGAGTGTGCAAATAGGATGACCATTCTCTTTGAAAACAGAGAGTTCAATGTGTGATCAAGCAGGCTTTTCTGGTGATTGGCGCAAGAAGCGCGTCACTCATAACGAGTCCGGGTTATCAGCTGCGCATGTTGAATTGTACAAACGTCCACGGGAGGACGTGTATTTAGACTGTCCAGATCAAACTCACACCTTCGAAAAGAAGTTTCGAGAAACCAAAGGTGATCTTGAGGGTATGTTTTTTTTCCTGCGGAAAGCTCTGATGAATTTATAATGGATCGCTTTCCACTGATATGAACTCCTGTTTGAACCCCTCTAGACTTTGATCGTGGGTCTGGACCTCGGACTGGCCGCGTACAAAGGGATCAAGGCTCTGATCAAAGTCATTATGAGAAGAGACAAGGACACAAATTATCGCCGATAAGTAAGATATTTTACTCTGCTTTGTGTAGCAAGCATGGTCATACGAGCTGATGTCCAATGGGACTATTTTACAGTCGAGAGTGATGTTACAGATCAAGAAGATGAGACTTATCTGCCCGTTTCCGACCAACGCGGCACAAATAAACTCGATTTAGCAGACTCTCATGTCCCCAGGCCTACGAAAGGCAAAGGTAGAGCCGAAAATGCAGGTAAGCATTCATCAGCCTAATAGAACACACTCTACTTCGCAGCATTGTCAACCGGGCTAATCGTGAAATGTGAATTTTTGAACCTCTCTAGACTTTGATCGTGGGTCTGTATCTCGGACTGGCCACGTACAAAGGGATCAAGGCTCTGATCAAAGTCATTATCAGAAGAGACAAGGACACAAACCATCACCTGCAAGTAAGATATCTTACTCTGCTTTGTGTAGCAAGCATGGTCATACAAGCTAAAGTCCAATGTGACTATTTTACAGTTGAGAGTGATGTTACAGATCAAGAAGATGAGACTTCTCTGCCCGTTTCCGACCAACGCGGCACAAATAAACTCGACATATCCGACTCGCATGTCCCCAGGCCTACGAAAGGCAAAGGTAGAGCCGACAATGAAGGTAAGCATCCATCAGGCTATGGATGATCGGTTTCTAAAGGTATCGGAACACGCAGGTTGAAAATTTTTCTCCAATACAGTCAGATATATGTTCGATCAACCAGGCCTTCCTGGCGATTGGCGCAAGAAGCGCATCAATCAGAACTCATCAGCTGCGCATAACGAATTGGGAAACGGTTGCGCGAGAGCGAATGTAC
>NW_006768868.1:115463-118203 GCF_000204055.1 Melampsora larici-populina 98AG31
TTTCAGCGACTTGATGTCTTGTGTAGTGATCAACACAAACGCACAGGCGATGCAGAAAACCGTGAAAGAAACTCCACCCGGACTCCACTTCATCACAAACGCTCACGTGACTCTAGTCATTGCAGTGGGTATGAAGGTATGTCAAAGTCTGCTTTCCAATCTAATGAAGATCACAGGCTGGCACGAAACTAAGGCATTGATTTCGCCACAAAGGACCAGGGACTCCTACCGACTTCCAACCCCTGGAATATCAAGCAAAAGAAGGTGGATTATGCGCTCTTCATCAGATAGTACATTGGTTGACTATGTATTGTTATTTCTGACTTGCAGTCCGCTCTTTGTTTGATGAAACAGAGTTCGACACTCAGACCATGCCGGTCAATCAGCAAAAGAAAAGCGAACAAATGCATATCCGTAAGTCAGCTAAGGCTTCTGATGAGTGTGCAAATAGGATGACCATTCTCTTTGAAAACAGAGAGTTCAATGTTTGATCAAGCAGGCTTTTCTGGTGATTGGCGCAAGAAGCGCGTCACTAATAACGAGTCCAGGTTATCAGCTGCGCATGTCGAATTGGGCAAACGTCCACGGGAGGACGTGGACTTGGACTTCCCAGATCAAAGTCACATCTTTCAAAAGAAGTTTCGAGAAACCAAAGGTGATCTTGAGGGTATTTTTTTCCCGTGGACAGCTCTGATGAATTTATAATGGATGGCATCCCACTGATATGAACCCCCTGTTTGAACCTCTCTAGATGTTGATCGTGGGTCTGTATCTCGGACTGGCCACGTACAAAGGGATCAAGGTTCTGATCGAAGTCATTATGAGAAGAGACAAGGACACAAATTATCGCCTATAAGTAAGATATTTTACTCTGCTTTGTGTAGCAAGCATGGTCATACGAGCTGATGTCCAATGGGACTATTTTACAGTCGAGATTGATGTCACAGATCAAGAAGATGGGACTTATCTGCCCGTTTCCGACCAACGCGGCACAAATAGACTCGATTTATCAGACTCGCATGTCCCCAGGCCTACGAAAGGCAAAGGTAGAGCCGAAAATGCAGGTAAGCATCCATCAGCCTAATAGATTGTACTCTACTTCGCAGCATTGTCACCCGGGCTAATCGTGAAATGTCAATTTTTTGCAGTCAAGAGTGATGTTGCAGATCAGGAAGACTGTCCATCTCTGCCTGTTTCCGACCAACGCGGGCCAAATAAACTCGACTTATCAGACTCGCATGTCCCCAGGCCTACAAAAGGCAAACCTAGAGCCAACGCTGCAGGTAAGCATCCATCAGGCTATGGATGATCGGTTTCTAAAGGTATCGGAACACGCAAGTTGAATTTTTTCTCCAATATAGTCATACATATGTTCGATCAACCAGGCCTTCCTGGCGATTGGCGCAAGACACGTGTATTGGTGAGCAAACCAGGATCAACAGCTCTACAACTGGAACGGGGCAAACGATTGCGTGAGAACGAAAGTACAGAAATTGCGGATGAAAGCTTGAGAAAGAGGCTGCGAGATGAAAGGCACGACCCCAGAGGTAAGTCATTTTGTGCTGTCAGCTCCAAGAAGATATCATTTCGGTTGATCATGAAATTTACCCTTCCAACATGTTTGCGCATCAATATACAAACCAAGATTTAGGCATAGAAAAACAACATAGCGGTACATCGGCCAACAATCTCCTGGCCAGCAGAAGGCGCTTAGCTGACAGCATATCCACCTCGCGTCGGAACTATACACAAAACTCCGATACCGCATATCAACTCAAATTGAACACCAGCAATTCAGATTCCGGTGTTGCCTCACAGAACCCACTTCCTGCTAGAACTAGTCACTATATGCCCTTGTTTCACGATGTCGATGAGTCACAGACTGCACAAGACCTCGGCGACGATATGGTTTATTGCATGGAGAACAAAGGAGTCAGGGGTGATAATAATGAAAATCAAGGTCACCAATTTCAGAGCCAAGCAAATGATAAAATGATGCCTATACGTAAGTTTACATGATAAGCTCTGGTTCTGCTGTACTTGCGCTAATCATAAGTGTACTCTCAGGCAAATCACGGGATCAAGTCCGAGAGATCCAGCACCATGTGAGCAGTTCCTCCTCATCAGGTACAACAAGGATGTCTATTTGCACTCCTACAGTTTCTCCAAGATACCATCAACCTATAGCTTCGACATCACGAGTTATCCACCCCCCGCAAATTAGAGACTCAGCATCACGATCCCAACCAAAACATGACCCTACACAAGCTGTCGCTTCCAGTTCCCCAAGATCAACTCGTCATCAAACCACTCATCTTTTCAAAAACATCAAGCATCAACCTGTAGCTCCATCCTCGTATATTGCACAGCCTCAACAACCTAGAGTCCCAACATCAACATTACGTATCTCACAAATACCACGAACTAGAAACTCCTCGTCACACGATGCCTCGACATCACATCCTCAAGAGAACGTAAGGCCAATAGCTTCAACATCACATATCTCAGCACAACCTCAACAACCTAGATCTCATATAGCGTCAACCTCGAATTCTGCACAAATCGAGCAACCCAGAGTCTCGACATCACGCCCTCAAGATAACAGTAGGCCTATAGCTTTAACATCACATATTTTACAAACACCACAACCCCGAAAGATAAGGCAACTCATAGAGACTCGCGACAGTCCGAGCCTTTCGCCTTCATCAGGTACGTCAAGAATTCTATCTGCACTCCTCCA
>NW_006768868.1:118858-119998 GCF_000204055.1 Melampsora larici-populina 98AG31
ATGGACCCGAACATCTTGGCGACGTTGATGATGAGGGAAATTCAGATGTGACAAGCCATCATTCTGACGAGTCCGCTTTTGACAGGGATGAAGATGTCAAATATAAAGCAAAACAAAAAGCTCGGCGAGAAGAAAAGACTAAAGAACGCCGCAAAGAGAAATTCAAGGAGAAACTTGCTAAAGGATCTGCCAAGGTATCTCCGTATGACGTACTCGCAATCGCAATCCAGGATTACTGTAAACTATTATTAGGCATCACCCGGAAAGCTCGCAACACATCCGTTGGGTCGTCTCTTCCAGCACCTCCTTCCTCAGATGAGTTCCGCGCTTGGGACACGCGTAAGGTTGCAGCACGGCGCCTTGTTGATCAATGTATTAAACAGGCACGCTCGAGGTATTCTCGAAAACATCCTTCAGCAACTTCACGACAGCTCGCATTGGTTGAAAAAGATGCAGTTGAAGACGCCCAATCACAAATAACACCTGCTCCATTTCTCTCTGTAATATCGCATAATAATCATGTGGGGAAATATTCCGGTGATGTTGCTTCTTCTTGCGAGGCTGCCTTAGCCTTAGCTGGATTCCCTCGTTTTACATTTGATTGGAACAAGCCTATCAAATCCAGGTGGAATGAAGAAATTGCAAGAGTTGTACTTCAAGAGTGGGAGAAGGCTTATAGATGTGGGGATGCTGATGATTACCTTATTGTAAACAGCCAAGTGACTCCTGAAAATAAATATCAAATTCTTGAAAGATGGCTCACGACAAAAAAGCGAGAATATTCAAAGCAGTGTAAGAATGAGGGACTTTTAGCAGCTGATCCTGACGCAGCCGAGCTTCTGGCTGAGAAGCATCGGGCTTCACGGGAAAGAATTGCGCTTCGCAAAGTCAAACAGAACGTAAGCTCTCCATTCATGGGCATGCACTCAATATTCTTGATTACTGATCTGACAATCTTGACTTGATTATTCAGGTCTCCATGATCCGACACGAGACATTCCTCAAGTACTTCCCCAAACGAGTACCTCAGTACGCTGAATCGCTCGTATATATTGACAAAGATCTACACTCTGAGGCGAAGTGCGATGATGCAAGCGGTACCAGCTAGCAGCGCCCTTACTGGTGTTGAAGTCTGTTTTT
>NW_006768868.1:120098-127643 GCF_000204055.1 Melampsora larici-populina 98AG31
TCATGAGACGAAGTATCCTCTTCAACGCTTAGACATCTACCTCAAATTCTAATTCGGTCGATTTTTCAGCAGGAACATCCGCGGGAATGCAGGGAATATTTAGGTTTTACCTACGACTTTGTCTCTCTTGTATCAATTCACCTTCCACAAGACCTGCCCTGCTTATTTAATTTTGTAATCTTTATTATCTAGGGGAAGTGTTTTCATTGATTATGTTATGAAGATTTCGATAGTTTATATGATCAAGTTCCTAAATCAAAGTAAACATCTCACAACTTTTCCGATTTTTTTATTTTTCCGATTTTTTTTGTTGTTGACTACATGTACATTACTTTTTTTCTTTCAAGTTTATTCATATCCTTGTCCTAGTTGTGTCTTGAAACTTGTTTCTCCCTTTTTCTTTTCTTCTTCAGTTTAAATGCTAGAAAGTCTGAGTTTATTTTCCGTTTTTTTTGCTGTTGACTACATGTACATTACTTTTTTCTTTCAAATTTATTCATATCCTTGTCCTAGTTGTTTCTTGAAACTTGTTTCTCCCTTTTTCTTTTCTTTTTCAGTTTAAATGCTAGAAAGGCTGAGTTTTTATAACCCATCTATTTAGAGAATTTTGCTACTTCCATTCAACCTCTTCAGGTATGGACTCACAGACGCCGTTGGCAGTTGTATTTTTACATCAAGAAGTCAGAATACTCGCTAGGGTCTTCATTTGTCTTGAGAATAGTACTGGTGTCACATACGGTCTAAAGACGAAGATGAGGAGTAAAAAGAATGGATCAGCTTGTTGGAATAACATTTTGATCACATCCCTCGAATCTTTTGGGAGTCAACTTTCTGATTTAAAGTGTGATGCTAAGTTTGATGTTCTTGTCAAGATAAGTTTGAACAAGAGAAATCCACCAAATCGTTTTTAAGATACACCGGTGATGAGCAACCCGAAGAGGATTTCATACTTATAAATACCTCCGGTGGCGAATACATAGTCATCGAATATCAAAATCCAGTCCCTCATTCTTCTGACCAAGCAACAAAAAGGACCTGGACCGTCATGCGTAAGTCACCTCAAGTCGATAACTATTGTTCTGTTGTTCTGCGCTTCGAATGATGGCCATTCTATTATTTGAGGCGTTCAATCTCATAATCAGCTAATGACTTTTTCTCATATAGACTCTTTGTTGTTATTTGTATAATCATATTTGTTCAAGAAATAAACCAAAAGCTTCACCCAATGGCCTTGGAAATGGAAGGAAACTTAAAACAAAGCTCACAAAAGACAATGGTTTCGCTTCAAAGTTCTTTGATTATGTATGTGAATGATTTGAAAGATATTACAATATGAAAGTCTAAGTGGAAACTGTCGATAGATATGGGTTGTTACAAGTTATTGAAGAAAACAAATAGAGAAGCAGAAAAAGAACAAGAAATTGTCGACAACCAAAATAATGAAAAAAGATAAAGTCTGGATGGTTTTTTCAACAGTAAAAGTATAAGAATAGGAATTGAACACATATGCAGCTCGTCGCGACTTTGAGATTCCATGAACCTCACCTTAGTCAATCTTGTGTAAACTGATAAGAAAAGCAACATTCTTAGAAACAGAGTGATAGACATGTCAAAGGTCGAAGAGAGGAAACATGTAGATATCGGTGAAGTTTGAGTGAGTCGGATCAGGAGGTACTCTGCAACTGTCAGGCGTTGACAAAATCTCATGCCAGGTGCTTAAGTAAACGGGGGGGTCGGGATAGCGCGATCCTTTATTAAAAGGGTGTAATTCTTTGTATTGGTTTACGGATGTACAATAGTCGTATCCTTTGATAGAACACCAACCGCGAACAATCCGAAGTGAAAGAATAAAGGATATAATCGACATCACGTCTGAGCAAAAGAGAGTCGTTTTCCGCACCGGTGGTTTTCCGACACAAACTTCAAGTTGAACAGAAGTGGATGAACAGGTTGAACGCTAGAATTCAAGGATGTCAGCTCAGAGTGATTCTGCAACTGAGGCCCTAAGGATCAAGCAAGCCTCAGTTTGAGAGCTTCAGGATCAAACAGTCCTGAGCAATTGCTAAGGCATATGTCGAGTGACAAAGTTCCGACAAAATTCTGATAATTGGTGGCCTTTTGACCGTCTCGACGTCGAGACGGTCTGATTTGGACGCGGTGATGGGTGTAATTATTGAATTCATGATTCCACTTCGTTTGACCAAGTCTACATAACAGTAGAATAAGCTATATTAAAGATGTTGAATTGCGTATAATGTTATGAGGGAAAAGCTTACCACAATTCTAATTTCCTAGTATAAACAAGAGAGCAAGTCAGTAAAAGATAAAATCATTTGTGATGGATGAAAAATTTGCCGTTTGATCACTTATTATGAAGAAAAACAAAGAAAAAAGTTATAGCTTACTAACCAGACTAATGAAGAATTGGAGATATTGAGATTTCATTGAATGGCATGTTTGCTTGTTTGACAGGAACTGAAAGTGTTATGAGCCGATTTGGATAATTTGAGTGTTTATCGCATGTTGTATGAAGGAGTACCCAATTGTTTTTGAAAAGTTCCAGTTGAATGAAACATTGATTCCCATTCAATTGAGATGATGAGAAGACGAGCAACAGCCTGTCGGAAGTCCAAAACCTTGGCTGCTCAAAACTCACAATTTTTCAAGCAGCAAGTGGAGGTTTTGTCCAGTTTTGTTTGAATTGATGGTTCTCGGTTAATATGTATGATAGTCATTTTGTGTTTCATAGCTATCTTGCAATGGTTTTCTCAGTATTGCAATACTGTAGCATCAGCTCTCATTTTCCTAATGTCACTACATACCCACTCCAATCAGTTGAGCTTTCAGTTCTCATCAAGGTGTAAATGACCCAGGTGGATTGATCAAAAGGATCTGATTGGACAAAGTTTGATGATAGCAAACAACG
The DNA here is from genome assembly GCF_000204055.1 of Melampsora larici-populina 98AG31. NCBI lineage: Eukaryota > Fungi > Basidiomycota > Pucciniomycetes > Pucciniales > Melampsoraceae > Melampsora > Melampsora laricis-populina. The sequence goes on from NW_006768868.1 coordinate 123,025, forward strand.
GTTAATGTAGAAAGCAAAAGGTATAAGAAATATAAAAGAAGGAAATTTATAATTCACATATGTAGTAATACATATCATGTTTAGATGGGTACGGGTTTTTTTACTGAAGGCAACTGTCGAAAACAATATTGTGTATCATTTTATTAAATTCAGTAAGAATTCCAGGATCAAAAGTAAAACATGACCTATTGAACTTCAAAAAGAAGAGGCTTGGATAACAATGATAATCAAATAAATGTCCTTGTATGAATGTTAAGGACAATCATTGGAGTCAACCTATGAGCTCATTCAAGACTTTTGAAAAACACAAAGAAGAGATCAATACAAAGATGGAAGAAAAGGAAAAGAGTAGTATGTGAGAAATCTACCTTCTTGACATGATGATAAATCAATTGATAACCGACTCTTATCTTGACTCCTTTTAATAAAATATTCTCAATTGCATCTTATGGTCAGGAGCTTCTAAGAAAACTACTGGGCCAATATGTGAATGGCTCATTCACTTTACATAATTTGAGTTCATTAGTCTTACATGAATGTGGATTGTGATGATATGGATTATACATGAATTACTAATGTGTTGTGTATTATGAGACAACTTTATCTCTTCTGCTTCTTCATTACACAGCATACTAACAAGAATCATGTCATTATTGAATCAAATCCAAAGAGTTATTCAACTGAATTTATAGGCTGGATATGAGAAATTGTAGATTTCCGTGTTGAATAACATTTGATTGTACAGGAGCAAGTCCAGAGTCTATTGATTCCATATGATTTATTGGCCTGATTGTTTTGGATTCTTGGTCCGTACATTTTTGAATTTGTTCTTGCAATTTGTCATATGATTTGATAATGTTTTTGTGTGATTTAAAACATGGAATGTTTAATATATTGAGCCATGTGATAGCTTGAAATGATGATCCATTGGTTTTTCTAGGTCCTGGCACAAATGCAATCAAATAAAATCCAGGTAACATCAATTTAAAACCCTATAAAGAATGAATAAATATTTGAAGTGAGTATCAAGGCTCTATGGGAAAAAAGACAGAAGAAAAGCCAGCTTGATAGTGAGGTCCAGTTAAAGATGAATGACTATCAATGGAGAGTTGAGTTGTGACTACCTAAATTGTTTGGAATGAAAAATGAAGCTGAACTATGAAACATGTGAAGTTAGATGCTTGATACCTTTTCATCATCCATATTTTGGGAATTTTGTGTTTTAGTAAAGAGGTCTTGATGTTTATGTCAATAATGAATTGCTCAAGTTGTTTGAATCACAAGACTTGAAGCTTCATTGAGTTCTTGTTCACAAATATCCATATGAAGTACTTATCCATTGATGTAATCAATGTCAGTTGTTGCTGAGCACATCAAGCAGGTTCATTAACAAATCATTTATAGGTTTAGATCTGGAGCTTCTGGATGATTATCCATAGCACTGAAATGCCATCAAACAATATCTTTCATCTTCAAGTGATGATTTGGAAGCAGGTCATGAGCATTTGAACGTGTGTTGTAACTTCAATAAGAGCCATCCAACATGCTCAATATTTTTACCTTCTGATTGTGAAAAATTCACTGCATAATCTTCAGATTTTGCAATACCCCTTGGTTCCAATTTGCCATGAATGACTCATTCCCACGAGGAGGTCTTTTATACAAAGATTTTTCTATGATTACAGATAATAATATAACTGTATTTCATGGGTATTTAATTTCTCCTTGATCAAAATACAACACATTTCCTTTGCATCCATCTGCATCTATCTTAAAAAGTAATAATCTATCTTAAAAAGCAATAACAACATAAAAGGTATATCCTCATACTATTTTGCATTTTTGATCCATATCAAAAACAGTTGCATGGATTTTTTTGATCAGCCTCACCAAAACTGAAACTAAAACTAAAAAAGGAACACAAAAAAGTATATGATATCCTGAAGAAAACCTTTCATAAAAAATAAAAACTACAGTTGTTAAAAAAACTCTGTGTAAAAAAAGGGTAACAACGAAAAATATTGAATGACTTGTTTTTTTCATGTATCATTCACAGCAGATAACAATGCATTCCAATCATTTTCTTTTTCTTTCCATAAGTTTTTATTATCATCATTTTCTTTACCATAATATAAATTTGAATTGGATTTAATTGGTTTAATTGAGTCTTCAAAACCCCCTAAATTATTCTTTTTCAAACCAATTAAATCATTCTTCAGATGTTCACAAGTCCTAAAAAGAAACCCCCAAAAAAAGTCAGAATCCCAGAGAAACACCGTAAAGAGATGAAAAAACACTTACTGTAAAACCAATTGAGCTTTTCCTCTTTTCTCCTTAGCTTGTTCTTTTAGCATCAATTTCAAAGGTTCAATTGTTTGCCTAGGTCTAATTTCATTACATAATCCATGCATATTAAATGGAGTTAATTTGATATGAGAGATGATTTGATCGATTTTGGAAACTTGATTGGTTTGACTTTGGTTTCAAAGTGTTGGAGGTCCTTGGTTTGATAATTGGTTTAAAAGTTTCAAGTATGAATAAATTAATGTATTTAATAGCGCTTGTAATGCTTCTTTACGTTCTACAAAAAATCAAATCATTCAAAAACGTCAGCTTGTCTGTTTGAAGTTTCTATAATCAAAATCATTAAAAATTTGATTGATATATAAAGAAATATTCAAAATTACCCATATTCCCTTCATATAACTTTGGCATACCTTCCAACATAGCTCTAGAAGATTTACCAGGCCAAGTTTCCCAATCACCAAAACAAGTAAACCCACCTCTTTCTTCAATAAAATCCAGATTAGGTGGTTCAATTAATGTCTTGAAATGAATCCCTTCATTCACTTCTTCTTTTAAATCTTGACAATTTTCTTCAATTAATTGTTTTTGTAATTTTGGATTGAAGTTTTTGGATGATCGATTTAGTTTTGGTACAATTCTTTTAGCTATGTAGATTTGAATTTGTTTTAGTGAATTTTAAGTATTGGGTTGATGGTGGTGGAAAGCAAGACTAATGATTCCTTCTAATCTTGAAGTCACTAAAACCATAATCGCTCTAAGTTTTAAAGTTGATAATTTTGAATTAATGGTACTATTGAAGGTGTTGATGCGCATAAAATGGAATGACTTGAAGCCGTATCAGGTGAATTAGCTCATTTTTTTCATAATTGATTTGCCTAGGAGATAAACAACCAAAAAAGTTGAAGATTAGTTTTGTTGATTCAGATTCAAGATTTTTGATGATAGAAACAATAAAAAAACCTGAATCTTAGTTTGAAGATGTATTGAAGCACCACCAGCATAAGTTAAACAAAAGGAACCTATAAAACTCTCAGTACCTGAATCACAAGTTTCCAGGATTTCTTAACATGGTGGCTGCATCAAAATCAAAAGTCAGCCCAATTTGATAACAGAAGATTGAGAATAAGATAGTCTTACAATGGTACCCATATCTAAAATTAGGATTTAGATATGCATTAGATTCACAAATTGGACACATATTGGATACCAACTGATTATCCAAAAACCAAGCTCTCAGTTCATACAATCCCAATCCAAGACTCTGGTCCAATAACGAGAAAGAGAAAGATACTAACAAAGAGTTCCACAGCTCTATCGGTGATTGCGTCTTGAATTACTTGGTCCAATGACATCTTTGTTTGGAGTTGAACTCATCAATGAGGCAGGATCAAGATGAATGAATGAGGATCCACAGTTTCGATTGTTGTTGAAACATAAGTAGTTGAGATGTTATTATTTTTATTAAATGTAGATGTTGCTGGTTTGGTGATGCTATAGGGTTATTGAACTTGATCAAACAGTGTCTTCTTCCACGACTTCATCATCATCATGATCTTGATCACCATGACTCTTTGCTCGATTTTGCCACTTTTATTATCTTCTGCTTCTACTTTAATCTTCAATGTATTTGATTCAACTTGTATGTATTGCTTCTATTCTTCTTCTGCTCAAATCATTGAAGATTGATTTGGTCTTTTGACTTCCATAATAATTGATGAATCATTTGGAATTGGTTTGAGTAGAGATTTGTATGAATGAATGATGATGATGATGATTGGTGAAGTTCTCAGAACATAAGTGCCTTTACACACCCAATCTACAAAATAATTAAAAAAAAGATCGGGATTTTTGTGGGGACATTGTTTGCCATATGGTGAAAGTCAAAAGGATAATGTACAATTCCTGATTCTGATCGACTCGGAGTGAGTTGAATGGGTTTGAACACCTAATAAGAAAACAGGTCCTCCTTCTTTATGATAAGGAGAATCAGGCCAATGTTGTTAAGAGAAAGAAGTGACTGAAAGAAATTAACCAAATAAAACAGCATTAAAGTCGATTATAAGATGTTCTTGTCAATGTTCAGCTCTGGATCATTTCAAATCATAAGCGTCAAGAGAAATGACGTACCAGCGACTAAAACGTTGATTGTCCCTCACAGCTTTTTCATTCAATCAAATCAATTCACCTTTCCTTCCGTCATGTTCATGTTTTAGCTTCTTCTTGAAATTTTTTTGGTTTGATTGTCTTGCTGGTAATACATTTGGTTAATCAAGTAAAGAAGGGTTATTGTCAGATCAAACAGTAAAGAAGAA
>NW_006768868.1:129638-140954 GCF_000204055.1 Melampsora larici-populina 98AG31
AGTGGGTGTCCCGCCACCCTCTAGTACCCCCCTTTTGACTGCACACACCAAACAATGTTCACTGGCCTTGCCATGTATTCCTTCTACCAATTTTTTCAACTCAAATTTTCATATGTGACATACTTTTTCCACTCAATGTGTCAAACTGGCCATCACATATCCAAGAATGGATAAGGTAATGAATAACCTTGCATTTGTAGCACCCAAACCCAATTATGACACAGCCTGTTTGAACCACCCAAACTAATCACAACTCAGAACACAATATGTTCAATCCATGATATTTTGTACACCAATTAACACCCCTTGAAGTTGAAATATCCACATCCCTTTACATCATATATCATATCATGGCTACTTGGTAGGTCAATGTGACAAACAGTCAAGCAAGTTTTGAGTTATTGAAATTTGGTGGGTGCAATCAAATATAAAATGAACACAACTAAGACCAATGGCATGAATCGTGAGGTTGATCTTAAGGTTAATGGATTTTTTAAAATGAAAGCAATGTGATTCTCACAAGCTTTGATAAGAAAGTGACTGGAATCTATTGAATGCACAGACATATGTCAATAGCAAACCCAATTTCTCAAGGAACAAACCTGGTCCTTGGCAATGGGCTTTCCTAAAGGAAGATTGTAAATCAAAACATGTTGATAAAGTACACATTCTATGCAAATAAATTTACCCAACTTGAATCATAGCCAAAACTTTAGGCAAAATATTAACCCAAAGCTCATTGCAAATCCTAGACTTACAGACTTTCTTTCAACCCCTCCCACTGTTTTTTCCAATTTCAAACTGCAACTGACCATGCAAATCACCCAAAGGTTTAATTGATTCAATCAGCAGGTCATCATTAATGATTTCCTGTTTCATTTGATTTTAAGCTTTATAAGCTCTTGAATTTGACTTTGAAATTTTTCTGGTTTGATGTGTTGCCATAATTTGGTTGAGACTGACTCTAATTATTTCTGAAATTTTGATGTGTAAACCAATCCTGGATTTCCCAATGATTCTGAAATTAACTTATAAAACTGTTGAACTCACAAAACTAAAAGATCAGTTTCCATGAAATTTCAACAGAATGAGGAATAAAAGTCTACGTGTACTGACATCCTCACTAATTTTTTTAAATTTTTACTAGGCTGGTCAGCAGCGGGTGGGGTGTTGAACATATATGAGCTTATATGGGAGGCATTTAGCATTTGCTTCATGATATCATCAGTGGATAACACCATGATTGATCTCACTTGATTATTCTGAATCCATCCTATCAAACCGGCTGTTCCAAGCAAAAAACCATTTGTTGAAGCTGGATAAATTCCATTATTGATGGGTGAATTTGGCAGCCACAGAACTTCAAGTACTAATATTAACTACCAGAATTATCAATGTGTGTGGTCTACAATACATGATATAGCACTATTGAAGTAGATGTATCTATCTCAAGAGGCAAATGGAAAGCACTGGTGGTAACCCAAAGCACCGGTAGGTTCTTCTGGAGTTGATTATGCTGACAAAACCGATCAAACCTTTGTAAAATTGCATTGCAAGCTCAAAAAACAGCCCAAAACAGACCACTATGTAATACCTCAAGATCTTTCATTCCAATTTATGTGGATCATTTGAACTTCCTCATCCACCAAAATCCCCATTCAGATACTACTACTCAAAAAGACAACATGTTGAATTTCAATAAGACTTCATACCTATGAATAAACTTGGTGTACAATGAAATACAGTAGCTAAAGGATCATGAACCAATTTTTGATGTGGTTAAATGAATCAGTTACACCAACCAGCCTCTTGTGACCAATTCAAGACGGGCATGCAATCTTTGAAAGTTTGTCCAATACTTGATCCAGATGGAGGCAATTTTGTCTTTGGTCAGTTGGAGTTCTTGATTCAAAGTTTGGATTCTTGTTCCCATTGATAAAACTTTGTCGATGTTTGTGTTTGTCTTCTCTTTCAATGAAAGACAAACATCAATATCAGCTGTTCTGATTGTGTCAATTGGTTGGCTAGCCGCAGATTTGGAATATGAAGAACAACCACTGTCTGACATGCAAGCAGGCACTTTATGATTGTACTCATGTGATCGTTCCAAGAATGTGCGTGTTGCAAAGTGCAGTTTTGTAGCTGTATCAAGCGCGCATAATTTTAAGAAGGACGACCTAATCAATCTTCCAGTTTTTGCTGAAGCAATGAGATTGAAATGAAGGCTGCGACTCCATCTGGTTGGTGTTGATCTGTGGTTCTATATCACAGAGACGATGCTACCAAATGACAATCATGAGGGGGTGGCATTGTATGTACACATGGTGATGCTGGTGATGTTTTGTCAATTCGATTGGCCAAACATAATTATTCTTGGTCACGTGTTTTGCTTCATTACCACTATCATGCCCAACGGTGTTGAATTTGTTTCTTCTTATATTATCTGATCTCCTGCTTTGATGTGGATTTCTAACTGACATCATTTCTATTTTGTCTTCATAAACTAACTTGATGTTGATGCGAATGGTGAGTTGATGAAGCTGTCTGGTCTTGCTGGATATTAAAAATAATGGTTGACATTGATTTGATAGTTGAGACATGAGAATTGAGTTTTGAATGATGATGATATCGAATGATATCTTGATTATTGATTCATTGATGAATCAGCAATTGTTGCTGATTCAATTTGAAGGTCTAGTATTTGAATGCAAATGTAAGTTTGCATGTGGATGAGTTTGTAACAATTTGACAATGATGATCAATGTGAATCGGTGAGAAATCCTAAGAGGGAAAGTATTGCCAAAGAGTCGTGGGTTTAGATGGTCAAGAAGTTGAATAGGGTGGTTGCTCGTATATTTACTGTTGGGTGCTTGTGGGTTCAAGATACCAGCGCATCAAACTTAAATTGATTGAGATAATTCTTGATGAGTCGGTCATCCTATAAAGTCTGATATCAGTTTTTTGTAAGGGTAGAGAAGAAGAAAGCCAATTTACATTCACTAGTTGAAGGTGGTTTAATGATTGGTTCAAGATCAAGGTTTGATGTAAGTCGAGAGTATTTGTTGTAACTGATTCTGAGCTACACGTTCATAAAGAAAACATCATTAAATCATGATGATGTGATAAGAAATGAAGCGTGTTACCATTTCTGGAATTCCCAAATGGATGAAAAAGATTCTAGAAAAGTTTTTGATGAATGAATGATTTTACTTGTTGAATCAATAAAGATTGGATAAGTAGGCAAAGAGTTTAAGATGATATGTATTTAAGAATTGGTTGGTAATTTGCCTACACTCAATGTTAAGATAAATTTACCAAAGCAATTCAGATGTAAAGGCATCATGGATAGTAGTTGTATGGAGGAGAAATTGAGGATGTTCTATGACACATTTGCTGACACAATCGGTCTCGTCCAGTGGCCTAAAATCACAATGTGACGGGTTTGGTTCAGGCGGTGGTGGGCCAGGGATGCCTGGTCTTGAGCAGGCAATATTAATATGACCTGAGTTACTCATGATGGTAGTGACAACGGCACATCAGGCATTTCAAGGGTGATGAGCAGGCTCACCATTAACGGTGAGAGAAGAGGATTGAAGCAATGGAATTAGCGTGGGGCTGAAAACTGGACCCGTATAGAGGTAGTCGTGCAGCAAGCACAGAGATTGGTAGAGGCAAGTAGAGCAGAAGCTGAAGGCTGTAGAAGGAAAAGTATAGGAAAGGTACCAGGTATAGAACAATGAAGGCTGAGTACTGGGAACAGTTGGCAAGAACATTTATTTAAGTATATAGATCTATAGTTTCAAATATTCACTATGTTTATCAACAACTTAAATATCCTGTGTTGTACCACCAGCTGTGTGAATAGATAGGTTCCAAGCTTGAACCATGTTTTTTGGCTGTTATTCTATTGTTTTTAGCTTGCTTAAGTATTACGATGATATAAGGGTTTGAAAAATGAATACAATGTAATGAGATTGAGGAATGATCAGAGTCAGAAGTTGAAGATGGAAGTGGTATTCATTTGATTGAACACATTGATAAGGGTTTGGATCGATTGACTGGAGGTAGATTTTGTTTAGATTCATAAAGATGATGATTGGAAAATCCTCCCAGTGTCCAAAACTTGGGCTGCTCAAAACTCACAATTTTCCCGGCAGGAATTGGAGGTTTTGACAGGTTTTGTTCAAATTGATAGTTCTCCGTTAAAGTTTATGATTGCTTGAAAATCCGGGGGTCTCAGGCCCAGCTTGGGGTATAAACCTTAAGCCCCTCTTTAAGAGCAGACATAGCCACATTGGAAGAGGGTTTTAGTAAAGCGAGCCAGATTTCAAAGTCTCATATCATAGATCTTGATTAGCTTACCAATGTCCACAGCATGTAGATATTTCTCTCGACTAGGGCTTTGTTGCAGCAATTTTTGATCTTAGGAGTTCCTGACCCTCACTCAAAGACTGAAGATATATTTTGAATGAACTGTTAAACTCTTCAAAGCATTTTATTTCCAGAAACCACTTGAAATTGAAAAATTCCAAATACATAGTATCAAAGGGCCTGTTTGGCTGCTTTAGCCAAAAAGTGTACACAGAAACACTTTTTCAATCTGCCCCTTTTTCATGGGGCGGAATGAAAAACTTGAATTTTGGTTATACAATTATCAAACATTCAACCAAAGACTAACTTAACTAAGTCCCTCTTGGACGTGCGAGTAGTCGAGAGAGGGACTTATGGCTTATACATGAATTTTGGCGTGTGAGCCAAAAATTTTTGGCTGGGGACTTTTTCAACCCTGAATAGCTCCGTCCCCTGCAAATAAATATCCTCTGGAGCTAAGAAAGGCCTTGTGCGCCTGCTCAACCTACACATATTGGGTCTTTTAAATTTATTACTTGGGTTTCAGAAAGTGCTGAAAACCAGACTTGAAAAATTGATTTTTGTGTAACAATCCAGCTTGTCTGGTGTGAGGTTTTGACACGTTGAACAGCTTTCTCAGGTATTGTAGTGTTTTTTCCAGTCTCTACCCTCTCATTACTCTGCAATAAATGGGCGAGATAAGGAGGGAGACACATTCAGGTGTGTAGGTTGAGCAGGTGCACAGGACTTCTCTTTGGTCCAGATGATATTTATGTGTAGGGGACAGAGATATGGGGGTTTGAAAAAGTCACCAGCCAAAGTATTTTGGCTCACACACCAAAATTTGTGTATAAGCCATAAGTCCCTCTCTCGACTACTCGCTTGTCCAAGAGGGACTTAGTTAAGTTAGAACCAAAGAGCTCATTGAAAAATTGAAACAGAGGGGCAAATAAGGGCAAAAAGTGTTTTTGGTCTCAAAAACAGCCTCAAGGCTATTTTTCAAAATTGAAGAGTTTTTGATCAAATGAAGCACTGCAAACATTATTCAACTTCCCCAAGTGGGCAGGAAAAAGTGATTGGGAGTATGATTTGTCATAAAATGATCTATCACTCCACACCTGAGCCATAACACCCACACTACATATGTGTAGCAGGCTCAGTGAATATGTGGTTATCATGTACATACAGTTCTGCTCAGTTATCTGCTCATCAGGATAAGTTATTCATATGTAATACATGCTGTAACTTTTTTGAGATCAAAAAAAGCATTCCAAAGATTGACTACATACACTGACTCAATGTTTTGGTGTAATCTCATGAACTCAACTGTATGTAACACCCTTTCTGTTACTAAGAAATAGCTTCAACAATATTGCCTGAGCACCTACAGAATTATATGTAGTGAATTTTGGGCACAATTTTTTCAAAGTCAAAAAAGTTACATGTGGTATAACATGTGATTTATTTCTGCTGGTGGGCAAAAAACTGAGCAGACCTGTATGTACATGATAGCCAACTATTGACTTAGCTTGCCGCACATATGTAGTGTGGGTGAAATGGCTCAGGTGTGCAGTATTAGATTCTTTGATGACAAACTGTACTATCAATCATTTTCCTCTTACAATTTGGGGAAGTTGAATGATGTTTACAGTGTGAAGTTACCACAGGCCGGTTTTTTGATGAAAATCAAAAACTGTTTTTAGGTTCCAGCCAAACAGGCCCTAGCAAATCTAGCTTTGAGTCTCTAAACATAGCAGTTTTAGATAGACCCAACTCCAGTGCTAAATAGACCTAAAACCGGTGCTAAATCTGAATGAGTGTCATGAAAAGGGCTTATTTGTCAACTTGAATGTAGAAATGAAAGAAAAAAAATATAAAAGATCTTGACACTGTGGCCAAATGCACAACATTTGGTGAATTCCATTGGGACCCGAGACACGGTGGATGAGAGCAGCGGCGGGGCCAGGGAGAACCTGGCCCCAGGTAGAGAGCAGATCCAGACTGGAAATTTTCCATCTGCACAGTTCCTGTATGCATCAGCTCACTGATCAGACACCTCAAGTTTGGATTGAGAAAAAACACCTCAAAAAGAAATATATAAATTTCATTTTCAAAAACTGTCCCCCCACCCTACACAAAAATTGTTAACAAAAGACAACAAAGGTAAAAAGACCGAAGAGAAACTTTTGAAACACATAAGAGTGAGATGTAGTAGGACACAGTAAGCTAACAAGGGAGGAGAAGATGGAATTGTAAGACTAGAGATAGCGGTTCCCATGGGCCACCCACCCGCCTCTGCTCACAAAAACCTTTCTCCAACAGGCAGTCCACGGCCTATGCCCCCCCACAGACCAGGTCGGAGCCTTTAAAAAGACAAAGACCTGAGAAAAACAAGAAGACAGAAGTGTTTTTAACAAGAACCGAATGAACCAGTCAAGGTCCAAAGATTGTAATAAAGGTCATAAAATTGATGAAATTAGTCAAACTAAATTCAAGAGTTCAACCTTCTTCTGTGAATTCTTCATCGAAATTGATCGCCTCTTCTGGCCATGATGGTTTGCGCGCATTCCAATTCATGTTTATGAAGGTAACCAAGATAAGTGTAAGGTCGCTGACAATACCGGCAATTTAGAGAGAGTGCTCCTAAGTTTTGAAAGTTCGTAAGTTCTCTTTGAAGGCTATCGAGTAGGATATCTTTAAGGACTCGAAATTGCTTACCTCGTGCATGAGTGCAAGATGTAGCATGTCTGTACAAACTTTCCGCGCTTTTACATTTCCTTTTACCTTTAGGGGAGAAGCGAAGATATGAGGACTGAGAACTATATCAAGACATTCTGATAACTTACAATCTTGGCACCTAAAATTCCCATTCATAGGATATCAGCACAAAGACAGAGGATTGAAAGCAAACATATCTGGTATTTGACTTACCTGAAGACTCCGTTCGGATCCGCCAAATCTGATTCAATGTATGGAATTCTCTCACTAGAACGGCCTGACCCTGATGGCGAAAAGTCTTGGGGTGAGGAGCTATAACGATCAGAAGAGAGAGCTCTAGTTCGAGAGCTGCCTCCAGATTCCCGCGGATGCATCTGAGGGTCTCTAGTAGGTATCAAGTCCTTAGAGATAGGCGGCGAGAGACCTTGTGGGCTGGTGCTACTTTTCATGCGATGACCATATCTATCAACCCCAGTGGATTCGTATTGAGATCTCGGGTCAAATTGCGCACGATCCCGCGAGCTTTCATATATGCCCGAGTTCCTGCGCGGAGACAACTTTTGTGACGATGAATATGCATACTCCCTCGATGAACTTAAATTCTCTGGGAAGGTATAGCCAGCTTGTTGACGAGTGTATTGTGAACCAGGATCTCTTCTCTCGTCATCGGGCCTGGCGAAGAATTCTCGAAGGCTTTTAGGATTCGGAGAATAACCGTCTGTGGCAGGTTGAAGCTTGTTGGCTGAAGGGCAAGTTGTGCTATATCTTCGCTGGGTTACAATTTGATTGGGATCCGGCAAATGGTAAAGTGATTGGGGTGCCGAGACGCTACCTTGGTCTAATATATAGGAACAAGGGTTTGCACAAATCGTAAGCCATGGCATTGTGTAACATACTGCAAAAGTAGGTCTGGAAATTCGGAGCCCGCCGTCGCTGCAGGGAGGGAGACATAGCTAGGATGACTTCACATACATGACGGCGCCATCCCTGATGTCCTGCGGAATAGGCTTTGAGAAAGATCAAGATCCCCGGAATAATTATGCGGCTGAGATCCACGTCGCATGCTGAAGTATGACTAGGGATAAATTTGATCGAGTGGTTGTAAGTTCTTGTTCCAGAAATCTACCCAATGGTTTGTCTGTCTAGTACCAAAGCATAAATAAGATGTGTGAACCATTATAGCTGGGGTGAAACGAACCCACCCACGGCACGGCTAAATTTCAGCACACCTTATGGAAGTTGAACGGGTCAAATATGAACACTTTAAAGCGCTCTTGTGTCGATGGAGATTGTCTGAATAAGAAAGATAGGATCCGGGAGGGTAGGCAAGTCGAGCGACGGAGTGCACAGACTAGAACACTTGATGCCGAACAAAAAAAACTGAGAACCTGTGTCTTTTATATCCACTCCAGGGCTGACTTCGTTCTTCTTATAATGACCTAACACAAATCGTACTCAAGAATCGAAGACAAAAGACATATGCGCACAAGTTTCTAATATTGGGAGTCTGTGCAGAAGCTGACAGATATAGCCACAACTGGATGTATCATTTATTCTCTGCGCGAACAACGCACGACAATTCAAGAAGGGGACCATGCTATGAAGGTGGAGCCTACGGGCAGTGTCAACTAGTATGATGTCGATTTCAAGTGTTCTAGGCGCAGCAACTATAATTTTCTCATTCCAGGGGCAACTTCCTCTCATAAGGTCAGCGTGATTGAACGTACAAACAGAGTTACAAACAGCACTCGAAGCAAAAGCTAATACGTACTGTCGATGAAGTCTGGGGCCAACAAGGTGATACTTGACACGGAGCAAAAAAAAGTATATAGAAAGGTGAGAGTCAGGCGCCGTCCCAGCTCCTGGTTGAGGTAAAATTGAGTAAGGATGCATGATTGGTGTTTCGGACTGATGTTCTGATAGACCACCAGGTTCTGACAACGTTAACAAGCCGACTGTTGTGACTCTGAACCCAGCTCTGAACCCGCCTCGTAGCAGAGCCTCGGTCGGCGTTGAAAAACGTTCGTACTGTGACTGGAACACTGAGGCGCTGAGATCTACACTGCCCGTCGGGAAAAGGTGGAGCCTCAGACGGCGAGGAGTGCCAGAGCGCAGTGACTGTGATTGAAATACGACAAGTTCCGGGTGCGCCTGCTTCTCCTTCGAGGCCCTAGAGTCATAGACGACTCTTCACCTCGATCAAACATCAATCAGAAGGGTGACACAGTGCTATCACCTGATTTTTCATATCGATGAAACTTTCTAAGCATTCTGGTCACCATCGCACCATCGCAACTCAATCACTGCGGTCTGGGGGACAGCAGAGCTTAGAAAGGTATTTGTGAATGAAAGATAAAAGAATTGCCATAAAACACTACCAGGAAGTTGTCTCGGTTTTAATAACTACCGTGACTCTCTAATTTTGAATTTGAACCTGATGTGACACTGATACCCAACTCTTTCAGTCATCATCAAACCCCCCCCACAACTTAAGCTTGGTAGAACTTTTTACCGACTCTTCAGAATGTCCCGCCAGATTGCTGTGTTCTTAAACGCACATCATACGTGGTTGATAGGTATCTTTCGGTGGGGCCCGTGTTCAATATGTTTTTGCTGAAATGTGCAGCGTGATAGTAAAGCTCAGATCCTGGCTGGGCCCGTGGTTTGTTGAGCTCTGCAGATGGCTGCCTCGCCGACCTCTTCATCCTGCCCTCCATCAATGCAATCTCTTGGAGATCAATTATCAAAAACCTGGCCTATTGATCTGAGCAGTGTAACAGCACGTCGTATAACTTTTGTCAGTCATCTCCTTGACAAGTTTGAAATCATCTCAGATTCTCGAAGTCAGTGTGATAAGTGTAAGATGAACGGCTTGAGATAGATTCGATTCCCAAAGTGCAACAATTTTGAACAGCTGGAAAACGTACACGTACAAAGCCCTTCCATATTTCTTTTACCTCACAAGTAGCAATCAATCAAAGACACCCGCACTTGTGTATGATATAAATATTTGATTACCTTTGATGATTTTGATGATTTTGCGTAGAATTTTCAAGCTGAATATTTATAAAAATATCAATCAAGAAAGAGAAAGAAAGGTGAGGTATCTTGTTTTGAGTGTACGAAGACTCATTCTCCACTACCGGTGAATTGGGAAGTAAATGTGGATGGAGAGACACAACCACAACTAATATCAATAAAGTGGATTGGACAAAAGGTGAACAATATCTTCTGTTCTCCGTTTGGATTCCCACTTCTTATTCTACATCTTATGAAATCACAGATCTCTCTGGGATCAAAAAACTATCTAAATTGGATAAAAATGATGGAATGCAGACTCGATTGTATGTGTCTTCTTAAAATTGATAACAGCACGGAGGCAAAAAGTACAATCCCAACTGTTGAACCTTGAATATGTATCATGAAGTCTAAGACTTATTCAATCAAACTCGCATTCCATTCTTGTCATCCATGCAATGTATTCCCTTGTAATGAGTAACATCTGTGATGACACCCTGGTATAGTTTTTGAAGTGATCTACATTCTAGAATCAATATTGCTTGGATTTATATCCAGCAGATCATAACCTGATGACCACCTAAATCAAGATAAACCACATTGCAATATCATAATATCTTGAGTTTTGTTTCATCATTGCATAACCAGCACTGGATTTCAAGCTGTTAATGATGACTGAAACCTGGGGAACAGGTCTTTAGCTGGAGCTGATCAAAAAATGACATGGGACAAAAGCAATCACGGCTTGTAACACTACGCCAGATCACTAATTTACCACTGAGTTTAGAAAATTGAAACTGTAGAAAAATATCACCAATACAGGAGAGGTCAGAAAAATTTGAAAAAATAATGATTCCATTCATGGGTGCTGTCCCCTAATTTTGCATATTTTTGCATATTTTTGCCATGATTTTTGAAGTCTTCCCAAAGCAAAATGCTCACAGGGGATATTATGTCAGAAACTCAAATTTGGTCCAAAACTAGCAATATTTGGGCAAAAACCTCCAAGCACAAAGATATGAGTATTTTTGTTCAATCATCTGAACACTTGCAATTTATGGAAGCCACATGATGGCTCTACAAGGTTTATTAAGGTGCTGAAGCCATTGTAGTAATGGCTTCTATGCTTATATATGGTTCCTAAATCTCATGTCGGGGTTTCCAAAAAGAGGTTCCCTCTCTCTCTTTCAAGGCTATGGAATCTTGTGACAGGAGTTCTTTCCTCTTGCG
>NW_006768868.1:141054-141881 GCF_000204055.1 Melampsora larici-populina 98AG31
TTTCTGACAGCGCGCACGGACCACCAGCTCGATTAAAAAATAGTCGATGTGGCAAGCATTTTGGGAACGACAGTATCTGATTTGAAAAATCGCTTATCGAAAACAAAATGACGACCAACAACCAAGCAGAAAGTAATTTAGATAGGTTTAATACCCAACTGAAAAAGACATGTGATAGAGTGTTTAATAGAGCAGGATCAGCTCCCGCAGATGTCAGACCGGAAATGAACAAACCAATCCCTGGAATCGAACAAACTAACCCGGCCGCCACTAATATGAGTGATGGAACGACCGCACCTTGCACTGCCAACTCAGGTAGAGGTAGGGGAAGGGGTCGAGGAAAGAAGACCTCAACCATAACAACTCGAGCATCCTCTGCAGCTCGACAATTAGCAGAAGCTAATAAAGACAAAACAAGCCAAACTGCAAACAACATACCCGGTGAAAATCAAACTACCAACACTTCAGCTCCTAATGGAACCTCTGGAGTCTCGGCTTCAACTGAAGAACAACCACCTGTTTCTAAAGATGCCTCTACGACCGTCGAAGAGATGCAGATTGAGTTGCAGCCTTCCAGTTGAATCGCAAGAGATAATGTTGGAGTAACGTGTAAGCTTTGTTTTGAAAATAACTTCCTTTGAACATCGATCCACCTTAGTTGTTGCCGCAGATGCAAAGCCACGTGGAGTGTAGCCATTTCATAAAATGATGCCTCAGAAGAGATGTTCCTACCTAAAATGAAAATTACAGAATTTAACATACTCGATTTTTCTTTTCCATAAATTTTTGCTATCAATATCATTGATCCACAGCATCTAAATCGCCCA
>NW_006768869.1:0-1562 GCF_000204055.1 Melampsora larici-populina 98AG31
ATTGGTCAGCTGGATGGAAGGGTGGATCAACTGTTCATACTGGATGATGATGATGATGAGGAAGATGATTGGGGTTTAAGCTGAGAAAATATGTATAAGTTGACCCTTATCTTTTGACTTTTGATGTGTAATATCACGCCCCACATGAGTGATCTGATGTCCCACATGAGTGATCTGATGTCCCACATGAGTGATCTGATGTCCCACATGAGTGATCTTGTGTCCCACATGAGTGATCTGATGTCCCACATGAGTGACCTGATGTCCCACATGAGGGATCTCATGTCCCACATGAGGGATCTGATGTCCCACATGAGTGATCTCATGTCCCACATGAGGGATCTCGTGTCCCACATGAGTGATCTCATGTCCCACATGAGGGATCTCATGTCTCACATGAGGGATCTCATCTCCCACATGAGGGATCTCATCTCCCACATGAGGGATCTCATCTCCCACATGAGGGATCTCATCTCCCACATGAGTGATTGTATGTCCCACATGAGGGATCTCATGTCCCACATGAGGGATCTCATCTCCCACATGAGTGATTGTATGTCCCACATGAGAAATATAGAGTCCCACATGAGAAATATAGAGTCCTACATGTGGGATCTTCCGTCCCACTTAGGAAATACAAAGTCCCACATCATTGACCTTGCTTCCCACATGTGGAATATTAAGTTCCACATGAGAAAGCAAAATCCCACATAAGTGACCTTGCGTCCCACATGTAAGACTTGCGCGCCAGGTGGGAATTAGGAACTCCCACATGAGTGGTGTTATGTGCCGCATGGGAAATACAAAGTCCCACATGGGTGACCTTGCGTCCCACATGGGGAAAATTATGTCCCACATGGGAAATACAAAGTCCCACAAGTGTGATATGAGGTCTCACATAAGTGACCTGGCGTCCCACATGTGTAATCATATGTTCCACATGTGTGACCTGGCGTTCCACATGAGTGACCTTGCGTCCCACATGAGGTATCTCAAATTCAAGGTCCACATGAGAACTCTGGAGTCTCACATGTGGGAGTTTGAATCCCTAATTTGGGACGCCAATCCCACATGAGGGATCCAATTTACCAAGTATGCAATCTCATGTTCCACATGAGGGAGCTTATGTCCCACATGTGGGACTCTGGTCCCACATGATAATCTCAAGTCACACAGGGATGGAGTTGCAGGTCTTTGATGGGTTATAAGACGTTTATATGTCCTTTACTCAGCTAAATCAATGTTTTTTTCTTTGTGAATATGGTGCAGAAGAGGTGTTAGAGCAGTGTTTTGGTGTTCCTGAGGGTGTTAAAGTTGAAAATTTTCTTCAGCCGCCGACGCGGCAGGCGTGTTGGCGTGTCGAAAGGGAGGTCTTCGGCTTATCGCCGATGAGAATGATACATTTTCCTTCGGCTAGTGTCCGAAGTGTCGGGTAGGCACAGGTGTAGAAATTGATGATTATCTGAATCAGAAGAATCAATTGTTTAATTTTGTTGATCATATTCAGCAACTTGAAGATAGGCTGGATTCTAATAACTTGGCAGTTATTGAAATCATTCTGA
>NW_006768869.1:1681-14120 GCF_000204055.1 Melampsora larici-populina 98AG31
GATATCTGGGAATATGGTTTCATACAACAAGTTAAATTTTGCTTCTTCCTTCAACCACAGAATAATAATGGACTCAATTTGTTTCATATAATGCTTCCGGAGCTGATTCTTCACTCCAAAAGGATAGAAGTGGCTGAAGATCTGAACACAAGTCAATTTCTTGAGACCAACTTGTGAATGAAGCCAAATCCGTATTCTCATTTGTCATGATTTCCCAAGTTTTCCTTCATCTGAGAATCATCAATGTAGCAACATGCAATATCACAACTCTCTTTGTGATGAATGGATGGATCTCATAGGGTATGGATGGATTGATGTTTCTGTTTTTTTTAGGAATTAGAGTGAGGTTACAGATTCTTCTGCAAAGTTAATTTCTCTTTTAATTATTATGAGCACCAATGTGTTCTTTGCTCTGAGAGGCTAAAAATTAACAAGTTATTTTGATGGATTGGATCAAATCACTTATCCCATTTTATAGTGAAAAGAAATTCCCAGATGGGCCTCTTATTTTTCTTGACCTCCTTGTACTGTGTCCCATTCATACCTGCTCCATTTTTTGTTATAAATGTGTTTGATCTTACAGTTGTGAGACGAAATAATTGAATATATGTTCATCTCTATTTGACTCTTTGAACCTCTCTATCTCTGTCTTGCTCTCTTGCTGAAAACTGACAAATGTTGACCAAGAGAGCAGAAGGTCAAAGGAGGAATGGTTGAGTTGAAATTGGCAAGCATCATCAAATTACATCGTAAATCATCACCAGCCTAATGTTGGTTGATGAAAACAAAGCAGGAAGTATAACACTACATATCTGCTACATGTGGGAAGTAAAAGTTGTGAAGTCATTAAGAAGTCACCATTTCTTGTAATTCAACCTCAACTTGTTCAACCTCCGCTGTGATTATAACTGATCAAAACTGCATAATTTTGATTTGAGGATTCATGATGTAGAGCAGAGGAAAATTGAAATCATTTCATGTTGTTTTATCTTTTATCCAAATCCACGTGGTTGAAATGGAATACAAGAAAGAACTTAAGATTGGTGCTAAATAATAGAATCCATAATAAAAGCGATAATAAAAGCAATAATAAGAGTGACGATAAAAGCAATAATAAAAGGGATGATAAAAGTAGGACAGTTATGTGGGATACGAAAATATCAAGAGCAGCATTGTCCATGGAGTGCTGGAAACTGTGGGAATGTGTTGGCAACCGGAAAGTGGGCCATTTTATAGCCTGGATCGGTCCCCACACGTGGTGCAAAAGTGAGGTAGCTGTGATATGAAATGCACCTCACTTTTAAAAGCAAACAAATGTAAAAAGTCATCAAAAGGACTTTGAATGACAAAGAGAAGAGGTAAATTAATTGTGTTTTATTGAAGAAAGAAAACAAAAAGTACCAAAATATTGAAATCGATGAACAGTGCCATGTCGATCGACCTGGAATTGCCATTGAGTGAGGACATGCACCTTTGGTGCGCTAAATACAACTATGAACAAAGTTGTTATTTTTCAAAACTGTGATTGAAGCGGAGACTTACCGTTCTTGAAAAAGAAGAACGCAATCAGTGGAAACAAAAATACGAATGTTGCTTTGCAAACCTGGCTTTTTTACACAAAAAGTTTGAGATTCAACTAACAACAGCGCTCATAAAAGCAACTGGAGAACAAAAGCACTAACTAACAAAAGCTGGATGGCAAAAGCTATGTGGCAGCATGCAAAAGCCAATCCGGATATTCAGAGATGAACCCGACCAACGGAGAAGAGGAGAGACCTGAACTCATGCGAGTGGTCCATCTTTTTAGTATTTAGATTAACTGTTAGTCGCTTTCTCCTCCTCGTTTCAGAACTCGTCTACCGGCACACCTCGTGCTCTATCCGAACTGTTTTCCAACCCTATCAACCCTCGGCCCAACCAAAAGTCATCAATGGGATTCATAGCACTGCCAAACGTTATGGTGGTTGGCGTCGCACCAGGGGGGCGGAGTGACCATTCATTCTTCCCACGCAAGAATGAACTGCAGACGGGCATTAGCGGCTGGCCTGGTGGGCACCGACGCCCACGAGCCGCCTTATCTTTCAGAACCTGTCCCGGTACAGCCTGAACCTATAGTCCAGTGAGTGGAGTAGGACGAGGAAAGTTTTAGAATGGTTATGTTAACACTAACGAATTGTTTTGCCCTTATACAAATTTTTTTGGCCTTAACAAAGTATGCGAATCTTAACCGCCGTTGGAACGATGGGCATTGAGCCTCCAGCACCGACCGAGACCTCTGAACCAAACATCAAAGCCTCTAACACTGATTTTTGGTAATTATTACAATTCGGTTTGATAGCACGCCTGCCTTGATTGACCAATCTCCACAAACACCGGAGGCGCATGTTGAGACCGTCGCAGACTCTATCACGTTGGTGCAGTGGTCAGATGTTTGTATTTATGTTGTAGGCATATACTGATGCCATGTTGTTGGTTTTAATAGCAAGCAACCCACTATGGCTTCACAAGGCCCTTACCTCTAAGCAAAGCGTTTTGGTCAGTAGTTAAGATACAGTAATTTCGTGACAAAGCAGTCAGCAAAACTCCACCCTAGTCTGCAGTTACATTCATACAAATTACGGTTGATTGTCATGTCCTCTTAGCTAAAATTGTTGGAGCCTGAAGACCCAAAGTGTAACTACAGGTAGTCAATCCACTTTGTATTATCCCTGACATATTTCGTGACCATGTTACAAAGAAAGCCAAATTTACTCCTACTAACGTGCAATGCAATAACACGAAAATGGAGTATGTATTGTCCTCAGCAAAAAGCAGTTGGCGCTTAAAAAATTGCAGTTGCACTGGTATTATACTGTACAGTATAATACAAGTGCGTGTGATCCGTGCACAGTGCAAGTCTGGCTGTAACCTGCCTTGTGGTACATAATTACGGAATGCGAGACGTTCCAAAGTGACAATGCGAAATTTCAAAAAACGAAAATCACAATCCCCGGGTGCGAAATTCAAAAATCAAAGACAAAACTACAGAAAATACTCAAATACAGGGATAAAAACCCTGTACTGGAGTAAAAGTCATGGCAAAAACCCCTTTTTGCCCAATTTTCCAGTGGTCAACACCGTTTTCATTGCATTGTCACCTTTTGACAAAAAGTACCAGCAACACCAAAAACCAAAAAATCAAAAAACCAAAAATCAAAAAATACATTTCTCAAACTTTACAATTCAAACACCAAAGTTAGATTCTACTGCAGTCGAAAACCACATGTTGGCCAACTAGCTACAAGCTTGGTCTCACAGGTATCAACACCTCCGACCAGAGACATTCTACCATCAGTCTCAAGAGCTTCAAAGTACCTGCTTACTGTCTCGCTCTCCTCCAAAACCTCTTTCATCATCATCAATCCTCTTTGATTGTCCTTGATCTTCTTATTTCTTTGTCATCCGTCCTTGATCTTCCTTGATCTTCCTCAATCTTTGTCATCCGTCCTCAGTCTTCTTATTTCTTCCTCATCCGTCCTCAGTCTTCTTATTTCTTTGTCATCCGTCCTCAGTCTTCTTATTTCTTTGTCAACCGTCCTGAGTCTTCTTATTTCTTTGTCAACCGTCCTCAATCTTCCTCAATCTTTGTCACCCGTCCTCGATCTTCTTCTTTCTTCGTCAACCGTCCTCAGTCTTCTTATTTCTTCGTCGACTGTCCTCAATCTTCTAAGACCATCCTCGATCTTCTTTGATTATCCTGAATATTCTTCGACCGTCCTCAATCTACTGCAATCCTCATCCAGACACCTTCAGTCTCCATCACCAACTACACACCAACATGCCAGCGAAAATATCTGATGAAATCTTGCGACCCCTTGTGGAAGAAGCTGTGGCTAACAACTGGCCAGCACAAACAGTACGCAACACTGTTTGGCAACGGCACAACATCCGAGTATGTGTAAGAACTGTTAGAAGACGGATCAAAGAATGGGACTTGAAACAACAAGGAAATTATGATGTGGAGGTTGTAAAGGATGCAGTATTAGATAATTACAAACAATCTCTGAACCAAAAGCAAGCTCTCATTGCCCTCAAAAACGAACACAACATCATCATCAGCCGGTCAACTTTAGCTCGAGTTGAGAAGCAACTCAATCTTCACCGCCAAAAGGATGATCTTGACATGGGTGTAGTAACATATGCCACCGTATGTAACAAGATTGAAGAACTTCAGATTGAATATGGAAATGTACTTGGAATCAAGAGTATCAAGAAGATGCTAGCTCAGGAACACGAGCTTCACATCCACCGGCAAGTGTTTGGCCCTTCTTGATTCATTTCGCTCCGATGCTAATTACATTCCAAATCCTCTTTTATATAGCGATGTTATTGCGGCTATTATGAAGGCAATGGACCCAGATGCTGTCAGAATGTGAGCTGCTCATAAACTCAAGCGACGGGAATACTATGCGGGCGGTCCCAATGAGGTTTGGGCTTCCGATGGACACGACAAGTTGATGAACTTTGGAATTGGTATATATGGTTTCATTGATTGCTGGTCTCGAAAGATCTTGGGACTTCATGCTCATGTCACCAACAGCGACCCCCGCCATGTTGACTTGTGGTATCTGGGGCTTGTAAAAAAGCAAGGTGGCATTCCCAAAAAGCTCACCACGGATCGAGGAACTGAGACTGTTCCTCTTGCGGGACATCAACTTTATTTCGGAGAAACTTACGGTTCCAGAGCTCCAAACTGGCCGTATCATCAATATGTTCCATCCCCTCGTAACCAAAAGATTGAGTGCTTCTGGGACAAAATGACTTGTGGACTGACTGGAAATATCAAAGCTAAAATTCAAGAGCGCATTGATGAAGATTTATATGATCAATATGATCCAATGGCTAGGTGAAGCTCTTTTTTTTTCTTTGGTGATTCCATGCTGAAATCTTTATTGTTGCTTTTCAGGGCCTTGTTTCTCCACCTATTTATCCCCGTCTTTCAACGAGCTCTGGACAAATGGGTCAAGTTTTACAATGGTTTCTGCAGACGATACGACAAGCGGTCTAAATTACCTACGGGGTGTTCTGCAGACTACTGCTACAAAAACCCCGTTGACGAATTTGGTGGGATTGAATACCTCATACCTGTCCCAGGTGAAGCGGTGGATGCTATCCTTGCTGATGATTACCCAGAGCAAGAACACTTGTGGAGCACAACCCCTGAGTGGTTTTCCCCGGTGGTTGATCAAGTCATGGAAGAAGTTGGAATTGTGAGCAGTGATTTGGACATTGGAAATTTTTGGGGTTGTTTCGATGTTGTATTAGCAAGATTGAAAGATTTGTCTTGGAGTAACACTCCCTTTGCCCGTGTTGAAGGTCATGATTCTATGGTTTTGGAAAACTGAGTATTCTATCTCACTATTACCTGCATCTCTGTCTTGTAAACTTTGTAATGGTCAATAGTATGGATTGTTGTGAGCAAAGTAAAAACACTATGAATTTCATGTTTTCCGAAAAAGAACACCATACAAGACAGAAAAGACCTTTTCAAAGATAAAAGGGAGTTGTGGTTGGTTTGAACTACATATTCTACATATATGTTTGGTTGGAACCCTCGAGCATCTAGACATATTCTGCATAGCATGCATTCACATTGCCTATATCATGCAAGACATCCATCGGGTCCCCAGGCTTGAGGTAATCTTTAAGTTGATCCTTTGGAACTGACAATGTTATTACTTTTCTAGCCAGAGATGCTTTTTTCTTCTGTACCTGAGCGGAAAAAAAGGGTTTGCAGATGATGGTGAGTGTAACCCTTTCTGGAAGCTGATTACTTGACTCACATTGAATAGGTGCTGTTCAACAGATCCCCCTGCAACCACATGATACACCTTCACAGGGTGGGTCTGGCCTATTTGATGTAAACGGTCAATTGCCTGTTGCACAATCTGTGAATTCCAATGGGCATCCTAATGATCTTCTGTTTAGCTAATGTTCATGATAGTATATGAATAAATGATAACAAACACACCATCAGGTACACCTCGTCAGCGCATGTCATATTCAAGCCCACACCTCCAGCTTCGATAGATACTATGAAGGCCTCAATGTTGTTATTGTTCTGGAATCTGTTGAGTTGCAATATCCTCTCCTGAGGAGTCATCTCACCGTGCAAGGAGCCGCTTTCGATGCCGTGACAATCCAAACCAATCTTGATCCTGTGGGGTGTGCAGGTTAGCATACAGGACAAGTGATATAAAAGAGACAGAAAATATATTTACCACTCCATGAAACACCTCAATTGGGTATAGATGACAGTCTTCTTGCATAGACCTTTATGCAAAGGAACCTGCTTAATTTGGAGCTGGGAAACCAAGTATGCAAGCTTGCTACTCAGTGACCAGTCTTCCCGGTAGGCTGGCCTGGCAGCAGCAGTTAGTTCCCTCCCATCCGGCACCATGATTCCAAGCTCCTCCTCCATCTCTGTAATCTTGACCGAATTGAGCTCTTGTTCTTGTTTGAATAAAAGAGGGTGATTGCATGTCATCCTGAGATTGCTCAATTGTCTAAAATATTCACCCTGTTTATGTTGGATTTGAGAGTCCACACCAAAGTCCTGAATAAATCTTTTGTAATGTTGCTGATATACTGCTTTCACTTTTGGATGCATGTCCAATAAAATGGTCACATGGTAGATTGGGGGTAAATCACGTAGGTGGCTAGCTTTGGTCCGCCTCAGCATAAAGTATCTTAGTAGGTGTCCAAGTGTTTCCAGCTTTCCTTGATGGACAGGCAGAGTGATTTGACGGTACCACACAGAGTCTTGGTGAAAAGGCTTGATGTGTAGAAATTTGAAGAGCATGTGCAAGTCTCCAATTCGGTTATGGAGTGGAGTTCCAGTGAGACAGAGCCGGTTGACTGATTCCAAAGAGGTGAGTACTGCATGGGAGCTGGTTTCATTACGGATTACACTGGTACCAGTAGAGGGTCAGCTTGATAAATGTGAACTTGGCACAAAGAGAGATCACTCACTGAGCTTCATCAATGACCACTCTGTACCACCTGGTTGTAAAAGGGAGCCGTGTTGTCCCATCTTGCCGCTGGTCCCATACAAGGGTTTTGGGGGTTGTAATGATGATGTCGGCTGAGTGCATATCACGTAGAGGAATTTTAACTCTGTCTGTGCCATGCCAGCGCAAGACTTTCAAGCTGTGTTTTCTGGTGTGTTTTCGAACCTCTTCTTCCCAGTTGTCCATGAGGCTAGTGGGACATATCAAAAGTGTCGTGTGAGATGCACGGAGGTGGTGGTTTGGATGGTTGACAGCTGTTGCAGATTCCTGATGTTCGAATTGTCTTGATGCTTCCAGTGTAGTAGCAATTAAAGAAATAGCTTGAATTGTTTTTCCAAGCCACATGTCATCTGCTAGAATTGAAGCCCTAGGGCTGACTGGTCCGGTTTGTCCCTCAGTGACAATAAATTCTTCACCACAGAGACGGTGACTCCACCGGTTGAAGGGTGGCATTGATTTATAAAACCAAAGGGAGTGATAAGTTTTTGAATCCGGATTTTCTCGGTCCAACAAAAATGCCAGGCCCTGCTTTTGATGGGGGTGGAGCTGAGATGTCACTATCTGTGATGGATTGACAGGCTGAAGATCTGAGCCGCAAGAAATGGACGCAAGTCTGGAGACCTCGTCACTGGTCAACATGTGATCGGGAAATGCTGAGCTCCAGTTGGGAGTTGTCTGTGCTTCTAGATCCACCAGAGGAATAAGTTGGTGTTGCTGAGGATTGTAATGAGTAGGATGCTGGAGTTTGATCTTGAAGTTCCTGACTGTCTTGACAAGGCTTCCTTGGTACCAACTTGGGATAAATAAAAGTGCATGGACTTGCAATTGTGACGCATCATGCCCATCAAATTTGACAATAGTGGTGTTGACAGTAGAGCTGTTGAGAACTGGGTGACTGGGGTCAAAAGATGAACTAGGTTTCCATCCGCCCGCAGGTAGGGCTTTATATATCCGAGGTGTGCTTCCAAGCAGCTTCAAGAAACAACTATCAACACCTGCAGGGACATACCCCACAGAAAGACCAGTTGGAAGATATAAACTGATCTCTGGTGTGCTGTGGGTATCCGCAGAAACTTTCAAGAACACAGGTGACTGATGGGGATGTTTCAGTTTTGCCGCAGTGGAAGTGGGTGACGCCACGTTGAAAGATATCATCCCAGCACATACTGGTTGGCTTAGATTTTGTTGAGGTGTGACAAACATGATTAGAAAAATGAGATGAAGTAGATGAAAAATGGATGAATGAAATGAGGAACAATATACTTTGGGTGCATGAAGCACCCTTTATATCAGCTCAAATTTGCTGTGCGGATTTACACATTTTATAAAACATTCATGGATCTCGCAGATCCACGCACAAGCTTTTCACAATTTACCAAACATTCTTGGAGCTTGCAGATCCACGCACAAGCTCCTGAGATTGATGCAAATCCCATGTCACATGTTCCATCACAGGTGAGGGGGCATAGTGGCCACTCAACCCAAAAAATTGTCAAACACACCATAGTCAAAGGGTTCCATAATATATTTATGGGTGTTTTTCCATTAACAAAATAATACAAAAATGGTGTATATTACATATACTACCAAAAAATGCTTGCAATCACATTTTGATGCAAATCTTCCAGAATATACTTTTTATTTAACATTACATACAATTGATTCAATATGTGGTTTTTTTTTTCTTCAACCAAACCCAAACATCTTGAACAATCCTATCAAACTTGTAGTAATTGAACCATTGCAATCAAAATTTTGTATATGTATATTTAAGTTTGAAGGTGGAAAAAAAATTCAGTTCCTGATTACGGAATGCGAGACGTTCCAAAGTGACAATGCGAAATTTCAAAAATCAAAAATCACAATTCCCGGGTGCGAAATTCAAAAATCAAAGACAAAACTACAGAAAATACTCAAATACAGGGATAAAACCCCTGTACTGGAGTAAAAATCAAGGCAGAAACCCCTTTTTGCCCAAATTTCCAGTGGTCAACACCGTTTTCATTGCATTGTCACCTTTTGACAAAAAGTACCAGCAACACCAAAAATCAAAAAATCAAAAAACCAAAAATCAAAAATCAAAATCAAAAACCATAAAATACATTTCTGAAACTGTAACATTCAAACAACAATGTTAGATTCTACCACAGCCAAAAACCACATGTTGGCCAGCCAGCTACAAGCTCAGTCTCACAGGTATCAACACCTCCGACCGGAGACATTCTACCTTCTGTATAAAGAGCTTCAAAGTACCTTCCTGTCTCGCTCTCCTCCAAAACCTCTTTCATCATCATCAATCTTCTTTGATTGTCCTTGATCTTCTTCAATCTTTGTCAACTGTCCTCGATCTTCTTCAATCTTGGTCAACTGTCCTCAATCTTCTTCTTTCTTCTTCGATTGTCCTCAATCTTCTTCAGTCTTCTTAGATTGTCCTTGATATTCTTTAATCTTTGTCATCTGTCCTTGATCTGCTTCTTTCTTTGTCAACTGTCCTCGATCTTCTTCTTTCTTCATCAACCGTCCTCAATCTTCTTTTTTCATAGTTTCCACTCATCAAACTGGACCAACTAAAGACAGGATTTTAATCTGCTAAAATCTTCTCCAAACCTCTTCTAATGTTTTCAACGGTCTTCAATTGTCTTCAACCTTCATCAATTGTCTTCAACCTTCATCAATTGTCCTCAATCTTTGTCAATTGTCCTCAATCTTTGTCGATTGTCATCAATCTTCATCAACCATTGTCAACCATTGTCAATCTTCATCACTATTCTTTGATTGTCCTCCATCTTCATCACTATTCTTTGATCATCCTCAATCTTCTTCACTATTCTTCAAGTGTCCTCAATCTTAATTAATACTAGCCAATTGGGCGGCAGGCACCGCCATGTCAAGCTCTGAAAACAAAGTTGCTTTTAGCTGTTTCCAATCCGATCCAAGCTGACTGATGTGAGCAATAATGCATGATCCTTCAAAGCCAAGCATACCAACATCAGGGGTTTCATATTCCCAAAAGCCGTAGCACACTATTGAGCATG
Organism: Melampsora larici-populina 98AG31; assembly: GCF_000204055.1. Classification (NCBI taxonomy): domain Eukaryota; kingdom Fungi; phylum Basidiomycota; class Pucciniomycetes; order Pucciniales; family Melampsoraceae; genus Melampsora; species Melampsora laricis-populina. The sequence goes on from NW_006768869.1 coordinate 11,766, forward strand.
ATCATGTCAATTTTGTCATTTGAAACATACTATTGAGCCTATGTGGTTTGAAGCCTTTGATCATCATAAAATTTATATGGCAAAAATCAATTATCCCAAAAAAGCAACATATTATCCCAATTAGGACAGTGTTTAATCCTGGCAGTGAGAAGTTGTTGAAGGTTTCCTACCTTTGACAATTGTAATTAGGTTGATATGGTGATGATGATAATATCACACCAATCAAAGCAGTGTTTATTTGAGATCAAACCAAGTGATGAACAATATCCTTTCTCATCAAGGGCAAACTGAGTCCTTGAAGCGGGGAAGCCTAGGTTCACACATAAATTTCTTAAGTCTGCAAGTTTTGTGCAAGTTCTATGCAAGATGTTTGAAAGAACTTGCACAGAACTTTCTTGCAACTTGCAAATTTCTTGCGCATGTTTGAACACCATAACTTTACAAAACCAAAATTGAATCCCAAAACATTTGCAGAAACACTTTTCAGAATACTTCCCTCATGACTCACTATATAAGGATAAGCTTTACAACGGGTCATCATAACCCATACCCATATCACTTATTATTCACTCCAAACTGATCAGAACAATCTCAAAGCCTTCACTATAATTTACTCAACTCAAGCTGAATGCCCAAAAAAATTGCATGGTATCCTCTGCAAGCTCATTTCGATGGTGTGTCAGGAAAAGAATCATGACCATTTGATTCTAAAAAATCTGAACAAGATTGAGTCCTCAACTGTTACATTATTTACGATTTCCAGCTATTTCAAGATATAAAAAAGTTTATGAGATGAAGAAAAAAACAATACAAATTAACGTATGACAACTTTTTCAGATAAAAGAAAAAAACAAGATCAAGTTTGAGAATAAAAGTGATTCATAGTGACTTTAACAGCTTGATTAGAAATATTAAAGATTGGATGAATAGATTCAATAAGATTCTCATTTAAACCAATCACCAATTGGTTTTCTTTAACATTTATCCAAGCTAATGAATTTAAATAAATCTTTTTCATTCTTTCGATTCCAATTTGATCAGTTTCATTTAAACCTTTAATTCCATTCTTCATCACGAGTTCAGAATTAAACTTTCATTCAAGATCTTGTAATTTATCGAAAGAGAATTGATGAAAATGTTGAGAAGATGATAAACCAGAAAGTACATAATGTGCATGATAAATATCGACTTCCATAAATGGTTTGTCTCGTAGTCCTCCTTTTCCTTCTGGTATGGGTTGACCTTGAGAAGCTAAAAGTACATATTCTTGTAATCCTTGACAATTGTATGATGAATTGGAAAACTCGAATACATCTTTTTTGTCTTCAATTTTGAATTGATTGATTTCTTCTTGGATTAAATTCTCAATCACAGGGAATAGACCACCACACCACCAAGCATAACAACCATCTACTAATTTATTACTTCTACCTCTAAACCCACCACCTTTGATTGGTAATCCTTGCATACTTGTTAACCAACACCAACAAGCTTTGTAATCGATCGAGGTGATTGGAATCAAATTTGATAAGCTTTTCAAAAGGAAATGTGAAAGTACACCACAAGAAGTATAACCACCATGAGATTCACCAAGAGGAACGGATGAGAGTGGTTGGCTGTTTGAGATGGCTTTGAGTGTTGCTGATCCAGAACTAAAACCACCTTCATAAGTTTGACTATCAGCAATAAAATCAGGTAAACCGATGGCTAATTCAGGTGTTAAGAAATTAAGTAAAGTTGAAACGATCAATACACAATAACAACTTCTAACATATGATTCTCCATTCTTTTGCATAAGAAAACTACCATTAGATTGTTTGAGAGTTAAGATCCATTCATACATTCCATCTCGATTGACTTTTGACCAAGTTCGTTGAACAAGATCAGCTTTGGATTTAGCTAGTAAGGATGGTAAAGCTAATGTACAAGCAAAGGTAGAAGCTAGATGAGCACTTTGTCCTGGACCTCCACCAAAACCACCATTAGGATCTTGGAATGATAAAATAGTATCAACTAAAGCTTTATGTTTGGTTTCTTCAAAAGGCACATTGAGCATCAACACGGAATTCAAAATCCAAAATGTTAACCAAGATCTACTTGAATCTAATGCAGCAAAAGGAGTAGGTATCTCTTTAAGAGTAGATTTAATGAATTCAACATGAGCATCTTTTGCTCTACCCACCCACCTGACAGGCCCAGAGTGTCAACCGCAAGATGAATCCTGCTGTGCAAAAACCATCTAAGCGCTTTAACAAAATACAAAAATAAAACACTTACATCTCTCATGCTCTAGTTTCAAGAGTACAATAACTTAATGTGAAAAGAACATAATATTAAAAGTTTTTTATCTAAGAC
>NW_006768869.1:16555-21272 GCF_000204055.1 Melampsora larici-populina 98AG31
ACAATGTTTTTTTTACGTAGATGCCAAAACCAGTATCAGACCTCAGAAAGCAAGACCTTGCGGAGTACCAAAAGAGGAAGAAGGCTCAACAACACAATGCCAAACAGGATCCAGTCCGGGATGTTCAAAGAGAATGTGTCAGTCAAATAATTAAAGCAGGAATCAAAGACCGGTTTGGCTTGCCTGAGGACTGTGATGTTTTCCAAGTTCCTCAATTTGGGGACAGGAAAGAGCAAGTAGTTACCTATGGAACTGTTCTACTTGTGAATCTGGCTGAAAATAAGCTTATACAGCCATTCCGATATTTGTTGTCGCTCACATTTTTGAAAATAAAAAGTTCATGAGCTTGAAACCTAAGTTTTAACTGGTTAAAACCCGAAAATTGGCTGTATTTCCTTGAATTACAGCCAATTTCAAAGTTTTATCGAGTAAAAACTTAGGTTTCACCGAGTTTCACTTTTTCTTTTTCAAAACAGAGCGACAAGAAATATCGGAATGGCTGTATGTGTTGCTAGGTTCAACAAAGAGGTCAAGTCCCTCAAGCTTTATGTTGTATTCGCATGGCTGACAATTCTTGCTGCAGGACCCCGCCAGCAATGACCCTGCAGAAGTGAAACTTTGGAAAGACTTTCAAAGGGCTATCAAGATCATGCAGCAAAACTCTGAAGCCCTGGGTGTAATCAAGGAAAATCATGCAGTCAAGATGGTACCGCCCAACGAGCTGCAAGGTACTATGAGAGCATTTGGTCACAGATCATCTGAGTGTGCTGGACAATATCAAAGCTGAACAGTCATTGGTTTATTTATCTTCACCTTTTCACATGAGGATCTTTCCAGAAACTTAATATGTTCCATGTTTTAACACCCGCAACCTATGCCAAAAATTCAGCTACCAGCGAGGATCCAGCCAAACTAGACAAGGATGAAGCCCGCCAAGATGAACGTCCTTGGGTGTTGGATGTTCATGATGAAAGGACATGTTCTTTATCTCTATTTGTGTATGATTCCAGCAAGAAACTGACAGAAGAGACTGATGCCCCGTGTGATCAAGATGATATTTTTGTGAGCAAAGTATTTTTGTTATGTTTTGGAATTTTTAAGAGCAACAAAATTTGGAATACAAGTTGAAATGAAAGAATTTACTCCTCATTTTACACCATGTGCTGATCTCTTGCTGGAATATGAGTTTGTTCCCCAGATTTACCTCCATACAACAGCTCCATCTCCTCCCATATACTTAATTGTGCTATTTTTGGGCGGAGCAACCCAAAGTGCGCCTTACTGGGTTATGGGTGAAACAAACAGTCAGGCAAACATTTTGCATACAAGCACCAATCTACTTATTTGCTTGGATCCACAATCAAAGGGTCTGTCAATAGAAAACCCACCCCCCGAAGATCCGCAACCATTCTTCTTACGTTATAGTGTTTATGAGACCAATGACTGAGAGCTTGCATTACATCATTGACAAAAGGACTTTCAGAACCCCGGAGTTCAAAGTTGTGATTGCTGGTATACTTGCGGTATTGTGTAACATCAAGTACTTCTTCAAAGAAGTAAGCACATTCAGTGGTGGCACTGCTTCCTGCATAGACCGGAAAGTTTTGAACCATTGGGAAAATAAAACACGGGATTGAGCAAGCTTGAAGAAAGTGTATTGATTCATTTGACTCACACAAATGTTGAAAAGAAGATTGAAGCCAATTAGGGATATCAAAGATGATTGAAGATGATTGAAGATGATTGAAGCCGATTGAAGAATACAAAAGAAGCAGATTTAATCCAATTGAAGAATACTAAAGAAGAAGATTGAAGCCAATTGATGAATACTCAAGGAGATTGAAGCCGATTGAAGAATACTAAAGAAGATTGAAGGTATCAAAGAAGATTACAGAAGATTGAAGCCGATTGACAAATACTAAAGAAGATGGAAGCCGATCCAAGAAGATTGAAGTAGGGTGAAGCCAATCAAAGAAGTGTGAAGAAGATGGAAGCCGATTGAAGAAGATAAAGAAGATTGAAGCTGATAAAAGAAGATTACAGAGGATTCAAGCCGATCCAAGAAGATTGAAGAAGGCTGAAGACGATCAAAGAAGGATGAAGAAGAGTGACAACAATCAAAGAAGTTCAGTGTAGTGTAGTTTTTGTTGAACAAGGTGGATGGGTGGAGACTATGACAAAAGATGGATGAATGTGGATGAATGACTGGCCAATATAAGATGATCGGTGATGGTGTGTGGTGTATGGGTTGGGTGATTGGTTGAGAGGTAGAGAGGTAGAGAGGTGGTTTGTACGGAATGCGACATGTGCCAAAGTGACAACTTGAAATTTCAATTTTTGAAATTTCAGAATTCCCGGGTCAGAAACTGACAAAACTGGATGAAACATCAGATTTAACTCAAAGACTGGTCTGAAACCCCTTGTATTTGGAATAAAACCATACTTCCTGCCAGTTTTCACCAGTTCCCAAACCACAACCCTGAATTTGACCGCGGAGTTGGCACTTTGGCACAAATAATACACAAAAATTTCAAAACATCATATTTCAACATTACAAATTTCACAAACTTGAACAGGGACAAAACTCAAAACCTATCCGGTACCATCAGACAACTGTAGCAGCCAAAACCTACTGTTTCCACAATTCATAGTCCACCTAGCCATGTCTTACCCACTGGTTCAGTCATTGGACTAGAGGAATAGGGCACCTCAGCCTAGGTGGTCTCTCTTTCACAGTATAAATACCGCTGGCTCAAGCTCAATTCAATCAAGAACTTAACACTAGGTGGTCCCACTTTCACAGAAGTACCACCTAGCCTTAAGTGGGCTCAAGCTCCAGTTGATCGACTGGAGCTCCAGACCACCTCAAACTAGGTGGTCCAACTTTAATAGAAGGACCACCTAGCCTTAAGTGATCTGGAGCTCCAGTCGATCGACTGGAGCTTCAGACCGCCTAACACTAAGGAAGAGAAGGATCTTCATTCCACTCTGAATGTGCAGATCAAACTGGTAGAAAACTCCAGATTTTCTTGGGGATGTTTAGGATCTTTTATAATTGGTGGTGTCAGAGGTTTGATACCCAATTTGAGGTACACCAATGATACCCCAGCTGCAAGCGTTTTAGCTACTATGAAGGCTGCAGCGGAAATAAAATAAGAAGCAGATATAGTATCAAGGAAACAATATGCATCAGTACTCACAACTACATCATGAGGCTCTTGCCAATTCCGAACTGAGTTTTACACTTGTTTTCTTTCTCTGTGGACATTTTTTGTTTACTGTCAAATTTTTAATGTTGAAATTCGATTTTTTGAAATTTTTGCGTATTATTTGTGCCAAAGTGCCAACTCAGCAGTCAAGTTCAGGGTAGTGGTTTGGAAACCAGTAAAAACTGGCAAAAAGTACGGTTTCATCCCAAATACAGGGGGTTCAGACCAGTATTTGAGTTAAATCCAATGTTTAATCCAGTTTTGTCAGTTTCTGACCCGGGGATTCTGAAATTTCAAAAATTGAAATTTCAAGTTGTCACTTTGGCACATGTCGCATTCCGTAGGTTTGTACAATTTTCATCATCTAATGTGAAGTTTTCATCTTTGGGGTCTTCGTTTATGGTTTGTTAATTGTTGTTTTTTGATTATTGAAATTTGTTTTTTGATTTTTGACTTTTGTTTTTTTGATTTTGGATTTTTGATTTCCTCTTTTGTGGCTTTCCTGGTACTCTTTGTGTCAATGCGACAATGGGGTGACAAATGTTGAGTTTCAAGTTGTAAATCTACTAAAATTTGGGCCGTAACCTGGTCTGAAAGGGGTTTCTGCCTTGATTTTTACTCCAGTACAGGGGTTTTATCCCTGTATTTGAGTATTTTCTGTAGTTTTGTCTTCAATTTTTGAATTTCGCACCCGGGAATTGTGATTTTTGTTTTTTGATTTTTGCATTGTCACCTTGACACCTCTCGCATTCCGTACCTGATAAAACTATAAAAAATTGGTTTCATATACATATATTGTATATTTTTTTCGAAGTAAAAATTGAAAGGTTTTTAACAAAGAAACAGCAGATGTTCCAGCCTGAAGGTTCATCTTGATTGATTATTAAAACTACAATTTTATACTTCAAAAAAAAAAAAACTTTGAATGTTCCATTTGAAGTGTTTTCACAAAACATTTGTTTGCGGATGTTCCAGCCAGGCCACCTAACAGCTAGGTGGCCTTACCTTAAAAGTAAGGCCACCTAGCTGTTAGGTGGCCTGACCACGGCACGATCACTCAGTCATTGTGCCATGTGATTTTTGGTCCGGGGCCAAGAATAACATGGCATCTTGGCCCCGAACTCCATCGCACGATCACCCAGTGATCGTGCGATGGCAAGGCCACCTACCAGCTAGGGGGCCTAACTGTTGAGGTAAGGCCACCTAGCTAGGTGGCCGAGATAATTGACCAGGCCACCTAACTGCTAGGTGGCCTTACTTTGAAGGTAAGGCCACCTAGCAGGTGGCCTACTCTATTGAATAGGCCACCTAGGCCTGTTGGGGGACTTAGTTCGGCACCAAGACTGCATGATCGTCCTGTGCACTTCCCAGCCAACACGCGATGTTATGCCTGGCTCTGGAGGTCGTGTCCCAGGTACCAATGACTGAGTGGTCGTGACGTGTTAAGGACATCGAACAACCAGTTAGTTTTCCTGCAAAGGTAATGCCACCTCACAGGTAGGTGGCCA
>NW_006768869.1:22067-52781 GCF_000204055.1 Melampsora larici-populina 98AG31
CACCGCACGATCACTGAGTGATCGTGCGGTGTAGAAGTCCGGGCCGGGGCCTGGGACAGTCTAGGCCCCGGGATCTACCGCACGATCACCGAGTGATCGTGCGGTGGGGTCACCTAGCAGCCGCTAGGTGGCCTTACTTTTGAAGTGAGGCCACCTAGCACGTGGCATATTCGATTGAATAGGCCACCTAGGCCTGTTAGGTGGCCTTGCCTTAAAAGTAAGGCCACCTAGCGTCTAGCGGCTGCTAGGTGACCACACCGCACGATCACTGACTGATTGTGCGGTGTGCAAGCCCGGGCCGGGGCCTGGGACAGTCTAGGCCCTGGCAACTACCGCACAATCACTCGGTGATTGTGCGGTAGATGCGTAGGCCACCTGAGCCTACTAGGTGGCCTATTCAATCGAGTAGGCCACCTGCTAGGTGGCCTTACCTTAAAAGTAAGGCCACCTAGCGGTTAGGTGGCCTGATGAATTGATCAGGCCACCTAGCGGCTGCTAGGTGGTCCCACCGCACGATCACCGAGTGATCGTGCGGTGGAGAAGGCTGGCCGGGGCCTAGGAAAGTCCAGGCCCCGGTAGCTACCGCACAATCACCCGGTGATCGTGCGGTAGGTGGCTGCGTCATCGCACAATCACCAGGTGATCGTGCGATGGCTAGGTCAATTGACCGCTAGGTGACCTAGCCACCTAGCGGTTAATGGGTTGATCGAATCGATCAACCCTCCTACCTCCAACTCCATCCACCACTTCACCCACCTCAAACAACCTGAACCACCTGCTCTGTCTCGACCTCCGAAACCCAACGAGTGAAATCACGCCATTGGAAATCGACTTTGCAGCAAATCGGAGGAAGGACACCAAGTGGCATGTGGTTTCATCTAACTCAAAAACTTATGTTATCAAAGGAACTTGACTTTCACTAACTTTTTGATTCTTTTCTCTGTCCTTTTCAATGATCTTTTCTTTATTTTTAGGTTGCAAATCATCTTCTTCATCATCATCAAAGAAAATCAAATCAGTCAAATCATCATTCATCTTTTATAATCTCATCAAAAGAAAAACAACCAAATCAAATTATTTCAATTATCAAATTGGTTTCATTTTACATCTTTTATATAATCATCAAGAGAAGCTTAACAACATCACAGCACTTAAATCATCAACTCTGTTTCATTTTATCTCTTTTATAATCTCAACAAAAGAAGATTAACATTATCAAATTAGTTGAAAAACAATAATTTTTTCAAATAATTGTTAGAACATCAAATTGGTTTTATTTTATATCAAAAGAACATAAACAAAATCAAATCACTTTAATCATCCAAATTGCTTTATCTTTGATATTTTATAAAAACCTCAAAAGAATATCAACAAAATCAAATTGGTTGCTTCATCAAAAAAAATTTTTTATCAAAAGAACATAACACTACACCAAAGTACATCTTTTCTGTACAGTTTAGAAAAGTGTACATGTCATAGAAAACTACATTATTTTTATATGCTGCTTTGAAAGTATTGGAAATCAATCATGACCAATCTTTCTCCAGAGTACATGCATCAACAACACTATATGAGCTGTGCAACGTCTGGTGCAACAATGTGCGTAGTTCAAACTGGGAAAATTAATTGGTGATATATTCATGCCTGCGTGATTCATTTTATGTGAATACTTGTATGTACATGTAGTTATGAAAGACTATTGAATAATATCAATCTTGAAAACTTTAGATGAGAGCGCATAATTGTGACTTCAATGATCTACATCGCCTCAATTAATAAAAAGTGATAAAAGGGAATAAGTAACGAGTTGAATGAGTCCTTCCGGATGTTCTACGTTGTCATGCAGCATAATTCTGGTAAGAGACATCTTTAGTTGATTGCTGAGCTGTTTATCATTGATTCAACTAATCACATTATTTTGCTGACAAACTATTCACAGTCACATGTATCATCTGACTACAGGCAAGGCCGCCACAGATACGGTACTGGTATCGTATCGGCAATACCAGTACCGTACCCGGCTGTTCGATACCTTACAATCCAGTATCTGGTAGAGTACTCGGCTCCGGGTACGATACCAAGAACCGTATCGTACTCACCGATACCTATGTTGGCCCACAAGGGGTACCGTATTGCTTCCTGCAGAGCGATACGGTACGGTATCGGTATCGTACGATGAGGCGACGATACGGTACGATACCGTATCGTCAACAATAAAGAAGGATACAAACTAGTACCGTACCTCCAATTTGGTTACTAGTACCGAGTTTTCAAGCGATACACATAATTTCAAGAAAGAAAAGAAAGCGGGAGTGTGAAGGCATGGAGAGGACAAAGATGAAAGAATTAATAAAAGAAAACAAATTTGTTCCTAGACATTTCATCCCCTCCTGTGTCGCGCAGCTTTGTCCTTTGCAATGCAATCCGCCATTACTTCTTCTGCCATTGAAAACTTTCCTTTCATCTTTACTCCTTGCACAGACCACAAACGCCCCCCAACCGAGCGTTCAATTGTTCTTGGCTTGAGCACCATTCGATCCTGTGAGCAAACATCAGCCGAAGAAGAGAATGATCTCTCTACTGGACAGGCAGTGGCGCTGATGGCCAGGTAGTCGCGTGCCAGTGAGCTTAAAACGGGATATTTGCCCTCGTTTACCTGCACAGAATACAATGACATCAATACAAATGTTGGTTGAAATGAAAGAGAAACGAGAGGAAAACATACCCTCCACCATTCCAGAGCAAGATGTGGGTTTTCAGCCACCTCAGCTGAAGGATCCTCGGCCATCTCTAGATATGATCGTAGTTCATTGGCCGTGTTCCGGCGATTTCTTTCTTTATGCTTGCGGAATTCCTCATCATCTTCTCCTAACTTCTTGCTTTGACCTACAGTATTAGTAATGAGTGCGTTTGCATGAGCTCCAAGATCCTCCTTTTCAGCTTTGCGTCGAGAGTATGCCACTTCTATCAGCTCCTTTGCCAATGCCGTCTCGGTGGCAGAAGCTCCAAATGCGAACTCAAAATAATCTAAGCGGAGGCTTGGATGCAATACCGTTGCGAGAATGATGACGTGAGACCCTAAAGCTTCCTTGAGATATGATTTGACTCGCACCAGCATGGCGTGGTACATGGGGAAAAGGGGTTCGGCTCGAGATTGAGTGGTGTCGATTTTCTTTTGAATAATCTTCTGGAGTTTGACGTACTCGCGTATAATGAGTGATGCTGTCGGTCCGTCTTGTTCGAAAAACTTTGTTAAGTTTTCAAACTCCTACAAAACGTCATTAGAAACGTCATTAGTGTGAGAAATAGATTAAAACGAGAAGGACAACAGAGAGAAATAGATTAAAACGAGAAGGACAACAGAGAGAAATAGATTAAAACGAGAAGGACAACAGACTCACCTGAAGAAGCTCCATTAGGTCTCTTACTTGTCGCCATTCGTCGGGGGATATCATGACTTTATTGAATATCCCTCGAGGTCTATGGATATCAGGAGCTAGGACCGTCTCGGCAGCTCGACTACTGTTCCCTCGACGTGATGGTTCCATCTGATCATCTTTCAGAATCTGATCAATGACCTACCAAAACAGATGATTGTCAGGTCAGGTTGATTTTTTGATGAAAGGCAATAGTTTAAAAAAACCAAATCTGTACATACCTCTCGAGCGTTGTATAAAGTACTCCAGCACTGGAGCTTGATATTCCATCGAATACCGTAGCCAGGAATCGGTCTTGGGAGGCTTTCGGATAGCTTAGCTTTACTGACAGCGTCAAAAAGCATACACATCACCGCAGAGCCTCCGATCTTACGCCCTACAAGATCAAGCTGACAAACCAAGAAAGGCAATGCGTCAGTTAAAGATATCGTAAATCAGGTATAGAAGATAATCAATTACTTTGGTGGTGAGTAAGTGTACCGCATTGGCTTCGTTCCTATCGGTCGCAGCTACTTCCGCTTGTTCATGCGGTCCATCAATCACATCGTACCAACCAGCGGTTGGTTCAGAAGCTTTCAGGTCGAGATCGTCAACTTCGCCGTCGTCTGAGTCAGAATCCGCTTCGGTAGCCTCGGTAGCCTCGCCCTCACCACTTTCATCTTCCTCTACCACGGTTTGTAAAGTGTTGATTGGAACTGGGAAATCACCTAGCATGGTGGATTTTACCAGAGGTGGTGGTGGTGCCTGGATACCAAGCGCTTGGAGGCCTGCGTTGACGATTAGTGCTAGCTTGTGGCACACACATCGTACTCGTTTGGTCTTGTGATCCCAATTGAACTTCTCGTTTCGATCCTGGGCGTATTTACTCAGCCTGACCTGCATGGCTTCGGCCAGCGTGTTGTTATTGCTTCCGGAGTCATGGGTATGAGCTAACATGTGGTTATCAAAAAGAAATAAATAAATCACAATGAAGGTTAGAGATACGAGAGAAAAAGTAGGAAAAGAGAGATCAGACTTATCTTTGTGTGTAATCCGTGTTTTGTCAAGAGATTTATCAACGGCTCTGCAAGCCATTCCCCTTTATGATGCCATGCAATCAGTTTGAGTGCAAAATGGCGAGTGACGAAGGTCCATTGGGCAGTAATGTAAGTAACGCTGGCACCGATAAACCCGTAGCGATTGCCCTTTGTAGTCCAAGCATCGTAAATCAGACCAAAGGAGCTGGTAAGGGACTAACATAAGATAAAACAATGTTAATCAAGGAATAAAAAGAAATGATGAATGAAAAATATGAGCTCACCTTGAGTTCTCCGATCACTGATGCTCGTAAATCAAGGTAAGCCTCATGGGCAAACCGGGCAACCCACGTCCTTCCAAAGATTTGAGCGTTGGGGTTGGCGTATCGAAAACAAGCCCGTAGATAAACATCCTCCACGCGAGCCCACGGTTGGGCAGTCCTGATGACCCACATGCCGAGCAATTGATTCAGAGTTTGATTATCAAATTTGGTTACCTTCTGAGCGTAAGCAATGATTGAGGTCTGTCCACCTTCACCAGTTGACGCTTTTGCTTGCTCGGCACGCTGCTTGGTAATCGTTAGTGGTAAGATGCAACCTTGGTCAATGGCATCCTGCCTCTTCTTACAACCAGGCTTTCCTGACTTTCGATCTTGCTTCGAACCGTCTCGATGAGTCCACATGTTCGAAGTCAATCCTTGAAAAGGAGACACTTCCGCTTCACAGTATCGACAAACGTAATACGAGCATTCCCCCGGTTTCTATGATCAATCAAAGAAAAGGGAGATATGTGAGAATTTAACATCATAGATAAGATAAGATTTGGGATTGAATAAAAACAAAAGTTTAGATTGATACACAGGCACTTACATCATTTTTGCCCTGGACTTTGTCTGGCAAGTAATAATTGGGGAGAGGATCGAATGCTGGTTTTTTTTTCTTGCTTTTCGAAGTTTTCTTCGTCACCTTATCATTTTCACCATCGGAATCTTGGATCAAGTCGATTTCAAGACGCAATTGTGAGCTATCTGAGACTTGAGGCGGCTGAGTATTTGATGACTTTGAAGCTTGCTTCTTTGATGGACGTTTTTGACTGGAAACAGAAGGTCGAGATTTTTTCGTAGCTGTGCCTTTCCCTTTGGAAACACCAGAAACTTCTGAGCGAGGGTGTTTTGATGGATCCTGAGTGTCGGATGAATTGGATTGATGTTCCTCTTCATCTTCATAGGTTTCATCGACACCCCGTTTACGCTTGGATGAACCTGAAGGGACTGGAGTGGAATCTTTCTGGCGACACATGGAAAGGCGAGAGTCGGAAGGAGACGCTAGCAGGGAAGATGACGTGCATGAGGGAGATGGTCGCGTACTGCAACGAGGTTGTTGATCGGAAGCCATTTGTGAAAACGAGACAATGTATCTAAGACTAGAGTAAAAGTTAGGAAAGCGGGAAATTTGAAAGACACAATTCAGTAGTGAGTGGAAACAGCACGCAAAAGAATAAGATGAATGGGAGGACTAGTTAGAAGTGAGAGAAAAGGGATTGGGAACGTACCTGTTCATATACCCCCTGGCCACACGTTTCCATCGCCATTTTTCAAGATAATGAAGTATCATTATAACGTTCGAACTAGTTAATTGAAGGCAGGATTGAGTGGTGAATGTCCCAATGCAGGACAGCTACGAAGGAAGGGGATCAGATCACTTACCAATCGGTCGATGTATGGTTTCGTGGGCGGAAGGGTCGAGATCTTGTTGGAAGTGTCAATCCTGGCACCTACACAAATCGAGTACCGTAGCCGTTTAGGGGTTACGGTTCCAGTACCGTATCCTCATCCGGATACCCTGAATTCAGAGTAGCCGGTATCGTACTGTAGGCCGGGTACGATACTGAATACCGTACCCTGCGCGGCGATACCGCCAAAAATCACCTTGGGTATCGTAGCCGTAGCGCGGGTACGATACCCAGGGTACGATACCCGAGGTTCCGGATACGGTGCCCCACGATACCAATACTGGTATTGTATCTGTGGCGGCCTTGCTACAGGGTCTATTTATGCACTACGTATTGGCCTTACATCAGAAAAAGCTGGTTCAGTGCTACTGTATTAGCTACACAAGATAGATTGTGTTATCTTTTATTTTACGTTTATCCACCAGACTATCTGAACACTCTATGTTGTCAACACCACAGTTTGTATTCTGATTGCATTTTGTACCACTCATATTATGGTCCAATGGCTTGTACGCGACTTTTATGCAAGTTTTTTACGTTCATCTTATCATTCTCAGTTCCAAAAATTTCGAAGAATGATAGCAATGATTGATATCTTGTCAGTGATGAAATTGTTTCTTTTTCATGTTACACTAGTCTAGTCTTGAAGATGTGTAGATGGGAAGAATTCCAAAATTAGTTGTACAGCCTATGAAATTGACCGTTAGGCTTCTTATACCTCAGGTAACACTACCAGCGAAGTTGTCTCATTATAGATCGAGCAAAAATGTTTTCAACATTGATCTTATTCAATAGTCTTTCATCACTACATGTATATACAAGTATTCACGTGAAAGGAATCACGCAGGCATGAATATATCACCAATTAATTTTCCCAGTTTGAACTACACACACTGTTGCACCAGACGTTGCACAGCTCATATAGTGTTGTTGATGCATGTACTCTGGAGAAAGATTGGTCATGATTGATTTCCAATACTTTCAAAGCAGCATATAAAAATAATGTAGTTTTCTATGACATGTACACTTTTCTAAACCGTACAGAAAAGATGTACTTTGGTGTAGTGTAAACAAATTCAACTCACTTGAATCATCCAATTCTTTTTATTTTATATTTTTTATCTTTCATAATCTCATCAGAACAAGGTCAACAAAATCAAATTAGTAGAATCATCAAATTGGTTTTATTTTTCTAAATTTATAATCTCATTCAAAAAAAGAACATAAACAAAAACCAATCACTTAATTCATCAATTTTTTTTTTTTTTACTTTTATAATCTCTTCAAAACAAGATCAACAAAATCAAAAGAGTTGATTCATCAAATTTATTTTAATTTTTTACTTATTTTTGTCACTCAATTTTTCAAATTTATTTTCCACTTTATTTCTTGAGTTTCTCATATTCTTATCTTTGAAACCATCAAATAAAAGTGATAACCTAGAAACATTTTCAAAAAGTCAATACCTCATAGATATGCCTTTTGAGAACCGTCCATCCCCTCCTCACTTGAACTTCAGTGAGGAGAAAAGTCAGGCCTCCTCTGTAGACTCTGATTCTGACCAGGACGAACTCGAGATGAAGAATAACCCCGCCTCACAGCCGAAATTTCCTGCTCCGAGTTTCCAAGCTTTCTCTCAAGCACCTTCGGTTCCAGGTCCTCTTGATGCTGTTCAAAAAGTTGGATTATCCGATCACGAAGTCCAGGAAATCTCAAAGGAAGAATATTGCCGGAATGTGAACTCGACTTCGGCCATCCTCAAGGAACAGCTTAAAGTTGCCGGTCTTCCTCCTCGAGTTTATGATTTGATCGAACAAGCTGGAAAGGAATGTGATAACGCTTTTGAAGGTTGATATTGATCATTTAATTCTTTCTTTTTGGGTGCTTTCTGACCCCTTTTCTTTTGCAGACTTAGAGCGAGGAACACGTCCACCAACTCGACCCAATGTGAAGGTCATCTGGATTCAAGATGACTCCCCGCCTCCGCCCAACCAAAGGCGTTCTGAACGTACCCGCGAAGACGCTCCCAGCTACTCCGGCACTCAGATGCGCTCGAAACGGACCCGTTTGAATCTTAGCTCGAAACCCAAGGACCCCATCAATGATCATGATTCGAATGAGGATGCCAAAGGAGACGATGATTCGAATTCTGGTGGCCATGAGGACGAGGAAGAAGGAAAATCAAATGATGAAGTTGTTCAACACAAATCTCAAAATGAAAAAGAACCAGCAGAAGAACAAGATCAAGACAAACTTTCAACCTCAGATGAACTAGATATTCCCCCGGTCAAATTATCTCAAAAATCTCTACGGAAAGGAGTCATTCGATCAACCTCATCAGACTTAGATGGAGAACCAATCTCCTCACCTCTTTTGTCTCCACCACCTGTCCCGGAACCTTCTCCTGGCCCATCTTCCGAACTTGAGGATGAGGAATTAGGGTTAGGGATAATCAGGGAGACCCAAACCTCACCGGCTCCTGATCAATCTCCGGCTCACAAAAAATCTCAGGTTCCCGAACAGTCATTAGCTCCCAAACAGTCATTAGCTCCCGAACAGTCTCTGGCTCCTGAACGCTCTCCGGCTCCCGAACGCTCTCCGGCTCCCGAACGCTCTCCGGCGCCCGAATGCTCTCCGGCTCCCGAACGCTCTCCGGCTCCGGTTCCCGAAAGATCCTCTGATCTGCCTTCAAGATTGCCTGCAGATGTTAATACATTACCTGCAGAAGTTCTCGGCGACCACCATCCGGTCACCACGGAGGCATCCGAACGTAATACCAGCGACGTGGGACCTGGTTCGAACCGTAATGAAGATATAGAAATGGAGGTTGGATCCCCGGTGGAACCAATTACTCAGCTCATCAAGAACCAAATTGGTCAGTTTGTATTTTACGTTTGGCCAGGTCATACTCAGGGTAAGAACTCTGTGAAAACACTATTTTAACTTTTCCTCTCTTTTTGACCATTCTTGTCTCTCATAGACACGAATGTCCAAGTCACACCATGTGAAGACAAAATGGATCTAGACATTCCAGTCTTTGACTCAACTGAAGTGGCAACTATTCCAGCCAACTTGCCTCCCGCCATCTCGGAGACGGAATTTATCCTGAAGCATCAAGATGTTTTCTGTCAAAGTTTCACCAAATTTCCAGCCAAAAAGATGTCTTCAGCTACCTTTGCCAAAGGTAGAGACAGTGCTTTCAACTTGATCACCATGAGGCTTGAACATATTCCTCTCTTGGAAAAGCCATCTTTCCAATTACCTCCGGGAACGTGTTTCTCGGGCAGCAAGATGTCCAATTCAGCATGGCTTGAATTTGTTACTGAGCAAGGTTAGTGCATATGATTTATTGAACTTTGGTAAAATAAATCAACTGACATACCCTTTTGTCACAGGACTTCAATTCTTCACACCTGCTGAAGGTGAATTGCTGTTTAGCTCCGAAATATGGAGCCCTTCTTTGTTTCAAGATTCTTTCAATCCGGACCTGGATACAAAGTTATGGCCTTTTCACGTATGGCAGACTGTGCGGCCTATTGGATGTCCTTCCAAAAAGAAACGTCAAGAGGTTTCTAATTTATTTCAAGATGCTATTGCGGTGGCTGGGGATCAAGTCATTCACAAGAATACCTTTGAAGAAAACCCGGATGCTACTCCTTATGAAAATAGTTATAGATTTGTTTCTCATTTATTATTAACTCGTCCAGCCTTAGGCTCCAGTGGTGGCGGAGAAAATCTACTTCAGGCTCGTCAGGATCTCAATTAATTGCACACGAATCAGCAGTGGTCAAAGCTGGTACATTGAATAATCTTCAAAACTTTTCAGTCAGTGTTCACGATGTATCAATGGGGCTAGCTGTAATGGATTTACATTCAAAAATTCCTGAAAAAGCAACTGATACTGAGCAAAAACAAATCAAAAAAGATATCAATAAGAAGATTGAAGAATTGAAGGAGGTTGGGTTTGCATGGGGTTCCTTGGCCGGTTTCATAACTAGTGGTGTTAAAGGATTAATGTTGGCTTCAAGAGATAAGCATGTGCCAGTGGGCAATGTTATGGCAATCATCAAGGCTGCGGAAGAAATTCAAAAGTTGGAGAAGATTTGGTGCCGGACTCATGATTACATTATGGGACTTTTGGTCAAAGGCTATTTCCCTCACAAGCGGTCAGTTCATCCTGGGAAATCAGTGTTTGGTGAAGTCAAGGTTCAAAAGATTCAGCTGGCCATATGCCTGGCCTACGACATTGGATACTATTGGTCGGTGCAGGTACCAGGTATGACTTGTGCTATTCTTCCTAAAGCTTATATCCCTTTGGTGAAGATCAACAACACCAAGCTGACAGTTGTAGGGGAAGAGGAAGATGCAATGGATATTGAGTTAATGTTTTGTATCTTCTATGTTTTGTTTTCTTCTTTCGTCACCAAAATACTCTTATGTAAGCAATGTCAACTATCATTGGTTCTTGAGTGATAAAACTTTCCGTGGTACAACCTTGTGTGAACCATATGATGACATGTGAGATATGTAAACATACCAACTGTAAAATGTAAGGCTACATGTGTATACACCGTGTAATGGCTGACCACAACTCAGCCACCATTTGAGTGGAAGCATTTAACCAGTCCTTTGTTCCCAGTTTCTTCTGATCTTATTATTATTTAATTCTGTTCTGTCCGCTTCCTTCAATTTGTTGAATCAACCAAGGTAATCCATGTTTTTCCTTTGTCTTCCTGTCTGTTCTTTACTTCACCAAGATGAAGACAGATCATATAAGAAGATATATTATATCCTCAAGAAGAAATGGAAACTTGAAGAATCCACAAGAAGCCGAATCTCATTGAATGTAGATGAATAAATCAATCAATATTTCTCAAACATCTGTTCAATTCATTGCAAAAGAAGACTCATATAATTCAAAACATTTACCTCTCATGATTTACTCACGAACAATTATTGAAGACGGTGGCACTTGAGATACATGCAGAGATGTTTATGTCT
Organism: Melampsora larici-populina 98AG31; assembly: GCF_000204055.1. NCBI lineage: Eukaryota > Fungi > Basidiomycota > Pucciniomycetes > Pucciniales > Melampsoraceae > Melampsora > Melampsora laricis-populina. Next base: position 33,254 of record NW_006768869.1, read on the forward strand.
CGTGAAGGGCAGGGCAAGTGACTGAGGGGACCCCCAACTACCAGCCTAACCCTTTGCTAAATGTATCTCGGTGCTTCCTGATTTCAATCCTCAAGAAATTACTCAATACTCAACTTCAAACAATGAATCATAAATGCAAATTAACTTATATCAAATGATTTACAGCTCACCGTTATCTCAATACTCAACTTCAAACAATGAATCATAAATGCAAATTAACTTATATCAAATGATTTACAGCTCACCGTTATTCACATTGACTCATGGAAGACGGAAGTACTTGAGATACATGCAGAGATGTTTATGTCTCGTGAAGGGCAGGGCAAGTGACCGAGGGGACCCCCAACTACCAGCCTAACCCTTTGCTAAATGTATCTCAGTGCTTCCGCATTTCATTCCTCAAGAAATTACTCGATACTTATTCATTCAATTATTCATTCATAAGATCTCACATTGAATCATTTCATACAACCAAAATTTTATTCACTTATTTCTTTGCATCCCCACACACATTCCAAAATATTCAAGTGTTGAACATACCATTAATCAAAGCAATGTTTTTTTCCCTGTAGATGCCCAAACCAGTATCTGAACTCCGAAAGCAAAAGATGGTCGAGTACCAAAAGCGGAAGAAGGCTCAACAACACAATGCCCAACGGGATCCAGTTCGGGATGTTGGAAGAGAACATGTCAGTCAAAGAATCAAAGCAGGAATCAAAGACCGGTTTGGCTTGCCAGAGGACTGTGATGTATTCCGAGTGCCTCAATTTGGGAACAGGAAAGAGCGAGTAGTGACCTATGGAACTGTGGTACTTGTGAATCTGGCTGGAAATAAGCTTATATGTGTTGCTAGGTTCAACAAAGAGGTCAAGTCCCTCGAACTTTCTGTTGTTTCCACATGGCTGACATTTCTTGCTGCAGGACCCCGCCAGCATTGACCCTGCCCAAGTGCAACTTTGGAAAGACTTTCAAAGGGCTATCAAGATCATGCATCAACATTCTGAAGCACGGGGAGTGATCAAGGAAAATCATGCAGTCAAGATGCTACCGCCCCACAAGCGGCAAGGTACTATGAAAGCATTTGGTCACAGATCATCTAAGCGTGCTGGACAATATCAAAGAGGAACAGTTATTGGTTTGTTTATCTTCACCTTTCCACATGAGGACATTTCAGAAACTTAATTTGTTCAATGTCTTAACACCAGCAACCTATGCCCAAAATTCATCTACCAGCGAGGACCCAGCCAAACTAGACGAGGACGAAGCCCGTCAAGATGAACTTCCTTGGGTAGTGGACTTTCATGCTGAAAGGACATGTTCATTATCTCTATTTGTGTATGATTCCAACAAGAAGCTGGCCGAAGACACTGATGCCCCGTCGTGGGGATCAAAAGAGCCGGTGCCTGGTAGCAAAGAGTGGGAGAAATCACCCAATACCCAAGTCTTTGGGGACAAGGCATTTGTGGGATCCAATGTGATTGCTACCACTGGAGGATTCCGCAACGGAGTTCATTGTGACTTTGATGCCACTGGATTTGCTTCTGGTTTCTTCTGCTTAATTGATGCAAACACATGTTGAGTATTTAATATTCACAGCCTTATGACCAATCTGCTGACATATGTAATCTATTACAGCTGAAATTATTACTCCGGCAAGAAGACTCAAACTTTTGGCCGAGAGGAAGGAAGAAATTGAACTAGAGAAGAAGACTGGACACCGCATTGATAAGAAGCATCCCCAAGTTAGTGCCAAGTTTGTAATTCACATCAGTCACTATTTCAAGTTTATTGTAGACATCAATGCAGCTGATGTGGTAGAATTACTGTGGGCGACAGATGTTTGCCACAACACCGAACATTTTTTATTTTCTGAAGGAGAAAAAAAAAAGACAACATACTTGCAGGGTGCTGTAACAAGGGAAAAAACCAAGGCAAGAAAAGGGATTGGAAAGAGTAAAGGGGCGGTAGACCATGTACTTGCTTATGCTTGTAGCACTCAGATCAGTACCACTGTGGTGGCAGCAATGAAGGAGATTATGGAACAGCGGGTTGGTTTGGATGATGAGAGCTGGGAAAAATTGCACAGCGGCCTTGCAGAGACCTACGATAAGCAGATGCAACGGAAACGGGCCAATTTGGACCATCTTCAGAATAAGATTACTTCTTATAAGGAAACAAAAGGTTCAGCACTCAGATTTTTAAAATGATATATACATGTTTTTTTTTGTTTTTAAGATGATAATTTTGTGAGCAAAGGGTTTTTGTAAATTTTTGAATTTTTTAAGAGCAACAAATTTTGGAATACAGATTGAAAGGAAAGAATTTACTCCTGAATTTCCGCCTGGTGCTAATCTCTTGCTGGAATATGAGTCTGTTCCCCAGACTTACCACCATACAACAGCTCCATCTCCTCCTGTAGACTTAATTTTGCTACCTTTGGCGGTAGAAACCCCAGGTGCTTGCATATCTTGTTGCATTCGTGCTGGGTAGAGAAGTTCTCCAAGCCTTTCCTTCCAGTATTTCTGTCGCACCAAGCCATACTGGGGCCAAAACAAACCGTCAGGCAAAATGTTGGAATGCAAGCACAAAAGTACTTACTTGCTCGTATCCACAATCAAAGGGTCTGTCAATACTAAACCTACCCCCTGAAGATCCGCAACCATTCTTCTTCCGTCATAGTGTTTATGAGACCAATGACTGAGAGCTTGCATTACTTCATTGACTAAAGGACTGTCTGAAGGCCGGAGTTCAAAGTTGTGATTGCTGGTATACTTGCGGTATTGTGTAACATCAAGTACTTCTTCAAAGAAATAAGCACATTCTGTCGTAGCACTGCTTCCTGCATATACCGGAAAGTTTTGAACCATCTGGAAAATAAAAACATGTTATCGAGAAAGCTTGAATAAAATGAGATCCATATATTTGACTCACACGAATGTTTTGGATAGCTTCAACCGTTGCAGGGAAAAGTTGAATTTCATTCAGACCCAAAGCGGCTTTCTTAAACTTTTCAATCGCCATGGAAACAGCAGCATACACTCCACCGGATTCTTTATGGACAGCCAGATGAGTCATATTGGGAGGCGGCTCCCTCCGCTTCTTGGCAACCATCGGAGTGACCTCTCCACCAGGTGTTCTTCCAAAGGCATTGTAACATGTCCTGAAAGAACCTTTTCCAATCACCACACTTTCATCAACTTTGAAATGATACGGTGTTACCACCCACTAGAGCTTAGGCGGGCTCGCCCTCCTCTGAACTCAACAAGTAGAAAGTTGATCCTTGTGGTCCAAATGACTTCAGGCTTGGATCAGGATCAGTAAAAGAAAGAAAACATGGGATACAATAAACAATAAGGATATATACACCATGCTCAACTTATTGCACCATTGTGTGTCAAGCCAGGGACTGTGTAACCACTATCAGAGGTTCAATACAATCCAAATGAGATCTCAAGGTGATGCTAAGTGTAGCACACATTGTGAAAATATACTCAATTTACACAGATATTTAGGGTTCCAAAATTAGGTTTAAGCACTTGTGCAGCATGAAGTATAGAATGTTCAAAGTGAGTCATATTCATCAGTGAGTAAGCTGAGGTCTTAATTGATCAAACAGAAGGGAAAAGATTCTAAGGATGGATATTCACTAATATATCAAAGATCCAAGAGATAATAGGGCAGTTCAAGTTCAAAGCATCTAAAATAAAACTGTCCCTACCTTAAAATGCTGTTTAAAATCTCAAACTTTTTAAAACACTTTCAGAAATCCCTGCCCAAGGTGCACATTCTAGCAGAAAAAATTTGTAAAACAAATAATTTTTGAAGGCCTGGGAGGCCAAAGTACAAAAGATTTTAAGCACTTTTTGGCCCACTTGAACTCCCCTAATGGAGTTGCACTTGTCACTACTCAATCAAATGAGTATTAGATGTGATTTGAGTGATAGAGGTAATGTCTGACCAAGAAAAGTCATAGATCAAGAAAGACACACTAAACCTCACCACAGATCAAAGTGTGTACAAGTAGACACAAAAAGTTCATGTCACCCCCCAGCCTTGACCAGTTCACTAAACAAAGAAGTGTACTGCAAAATTATGCTGGTTGGGGATAGGGAGTGACGTAAACTTTTTGCACGTACAATGTACAGGGTTGGTTTTATTTTTGGATGAAGGTCATTTTGATCCCAAAGCTTTTCTTTTGTTTGCATTATAATTAAATGAAATTCTTTTGTTTGACATAGTATGATGATATAATTGTCATACCAGTGTTTTTTATGTCAATCATGTTTCTCATCTTCAAGTTTGTGTATGTATGTTTGTTTGTATCTTTAAAATCAAGCCCAATTTTGCATGAGTTGACAAAAACTGTATCTTTTTATTCTACAAAATCTTATATAGTTGAAACTTGAATTACAAATTACAAAAAATTTGTGATGTTACCAGGCAGGAGACCTATTTATATGGTTGGAAAGAATATAGATGGAGGTGTATGTGGGATGAATGAAACTGGAATATCATTTCAAGAAATTTTTTCTTCACCTTCTTGCTTCTACATAGAAAAATAGGAAAATAATGATTATTTTTGTGGGGGTGTGATTTTAACTCTGATGATTTAATTCTACATTGAAATTATATGTCTCTTCTCATAGTGTATGTGAAATTTCTTTACTCATCACTTTTTCTACTTTTTTTGATCTATTTAATAAACCTACTCTTTTTCTTTCTAATCCTTTGAAGGATCTCACACCTTGTTGTTTACCAATGGAACAATTCACACAAGAAAAAACAAACAAATCAGAATGTCTTGTATAATCTATTGTTGTAGAAAACGTTTGCAAGGACAAAACAAAAAGAGACAGACTTTTGGCTAAAACAATGGTATGTGAAGGAGAAAATTCTGATTTTTGATGTTCTTCTTTGAGTTGATTGGTATGATTAGGGTTAATCAATCCATCAGATTTATTTCTTTCCTTTTCCCACCAAATATTTGCGCTTCTTCTTTCCAAACTGGCTGATAATAACTTCATATAGATACTACTGAACATGTTGTATTGTATCCTTGCCTGATAACAAGTGATGGTGTTGATGTTGTTGTGATGATTGTTGTGAGTTTAGTTTCTCATTTGGATTCAATGTGGTTCTATTGGATTTTGGGGGATGATAATTAATGGCTTCATGAATGCAATGAGTTACTAAAGTCCTGCCCTGATTGATTGTTTTTGAATCAATCAAACAATGTTGACGGATTGTGATTTCATGGTTGATACAAGGGTGCTAAATCAGATTAATGATGATTGTAGGCTTAATTAGACTTTTGTGGAAGCTTGTATGATGATGTTCCTAAAGGTGATAATTGATTGGAATTTATTTGATTGATTTAAAAATGGGATCGATCATTTTGATTCTGAGATGTGTTTGAAGGTGATTTTGAGGTTGAGGTTGACTTTGGAGTTGGTTTGGAAATTGATAATGAGATTGACGTTGTTTAGGTTGAGATGAAGTTGATTATATATGATTAGCTTTGAGTTTGATTTGAAGGGGATTTGGACAATTTGGCACCTCGTGTACACTAAAAGTTTGGCCCCGATCCAAAGATCCGACGCCCCGTATCATCCGAGTCTCTCCCATAATTTGGTGCAGATGTAACTCAGATGAATATGATGCATCTGGAGTAACCTCCCACTATCCTCAAAGGTTTTTTTTTGCTTTGAAGCCATGTTTCTTTACGTAAATGAAGCAATTTCTAGAGCACCAGCATATAGTCATTCATACCAATTCCCCAATCATATACACATACACCATTTTTAGTGGTTTGCTTCAGCTTTCAGCGGCAAACATTCAAATCAAGCCTCACAACTTCACAACTTCACATACAAACTTCACAATTACACATCACATTTTCCCAATTACACATCACAACCTCACATTCACCAATGACCATCACAACTTCACAAGTTCACAGCGTGAAACCACCAATCTCACAATCTCACAGCTTCACACGTGCACAACTCGAAACCACCAATCTCACAATCTCACAACTTCACACTGAGCATCACAAGTTCACAAATTCCCACTTCACACTCATCCTCATGCTCACACTTAAGTACCACATACCACAACACACTGACCCGGGTCCGCCCTGCATCTATCTAATTTGAAGTACTTGCCCCTCCCTCAACTTAGTCATCTGATTCCCACAACCTCAACTTCTAACACCACACCACCCCTGCTCTCAATATCTAACAGAAAACATGGCTCGCCCCACTCGCCAATCTGGATTGGCTGCAACTACTCAACCAGCTCGTCGTACACGTAGTCAACACTCAAAGGCCAGAAAACCAAAGACCAAGAAAGAGTTGAATGAAGATAGCTCCAATGATGAGTCATCAATTGGCGCGGACAAATTTGAACTAATCAAAGAGGACAAAGGATGGGAGGACGAGGAGGAAGTCACCAAAACCAAAACCGATACTAAGCCCCAGTCCAAACCATCAAGCGCCAAGAAGACGAGAGCCATCCAAATTACACTTGCAAACTACCAAGACAGTGATTTAGACATCGCAACAATCGATTCATTCCTTCATGCTAGTGCTCGTAAAACACGAAACCGTATTACGCCTGATGTTCAAAAAGAGTTGAAGAACATCCAATTCCTTTATTGCCGTGCGAAGAAACTTTTGGCGTTAGCTGCTCACTGCAGCGAACGGACAGTCAACGAGTTTCTGTGAGTGACTTATACAAACAAGTATTATCTTTTGCATTTTTTGTCTCATCCATATTTGCTCTATTTGATACAGGCACGAAGTGAGCATGCGAACCAAACGCACATACTACCAATGCTATCTAAAGTACGGCAAAGAATCCACAAGCGCTCAAAGTAAGTAATTGTATCATCTGATCTTATCAATACTAGGTAAACTTGTATTGGATCCTTTTCCACCATAATAGTGCCACCTAAGAATGAGTCAATTGGATTTAAAGAGCGAAACCGTCATCTTGGCCAAACATGGTCCTCATACGACCTTGACGAGAAGCATGTATTTCACGATCAACTTTTCTTTTGTCTTGGATATTTAGCGTGTGGGTGGCAGATTCCACCAGCCAAACCAGAAACCTAACCCTTATCTACCGAAGATATTGAGAGGTACTTACCAATCTATAGACGACTAGTCGATACTGACAAGGTAGCAAGAGATTTGGGTCAAGCCAAGTTGGGCCCTCACTTACCCACTGCTCGACAAAACAAGGGAATCTCAGAGGTTCAACAAATTGATCATCAGGTATGGACAGAGTCATTACATTCCGTTATCAAATCCAACTAACATTGAACTTGCTTGTCAGCTCCAGATTCTCAAGATCCGCTATGGTGTTGATTACTCTCTTATGGCCTCCTCCTGGTCACCGGACACCAAAAATCAAACTGCACAGTGGAGTATGGAGACTTCATCATGTGATGATTGGATAGTGTTGAGTAACGGAACCTGGCACCTCCTAGAAAAATTTGTGCGCCAAGTGACCCAGTCCGACTCGCACGCCCACCCGAAACGACCCAAAAAGGTCCAGCCAAGTGACGAAATTAAAGGACGCCTCATTGCTGCGTTGAACTCACAAGTTGGTGTGTTCTTTCATTATGCATCTCTTCCAAGATAGAGTCCTTGACATGCCGTCACGCCTTTCCTACCTACCAAACCCTTTTCATCGACCAGAACAATATCTTCAACCACCATATTCACATTTGGACTGTCACCCCAAGACCTCAAATCCTCATTTAGCACTTGAGAAACGTGTGTTCAAAGGCGACATCAAGCTAATGGTGGTACGAACTGCACAAAGCCAAATTACCGACACTCTCCTCTCAACCGAGCTACAAAAGATGACACTTGCCACCCATAAGCTCTGGTTGGCCGACATCGAGGCTGGACATTACAAAGTGGTTCGACAACCAAACATCCAAGGTACAACACCTAACGACAAAAAGGATGACGATGCACAGGACAACCATCCAATGGACAATGAAATTGAGGAGGTGACCATGACACAACCACTGGCATAGTCATACTACCAAATGATCTGCCTCAACATAGGTATCAAAGAGACGTTTGCGATATTCATTTGTTTCTTGATTTCCCGCTCCACTCGTATCAAACGTGGCCATTTGTTAGATTCATCATACTTAAGAATCATGCTTCAGAATTCCATGAGAACTTTCTATTCGATTAAATTCCATTGCATAAATAAACCGCTTGACAACTTGTTTTTTCATGGTAGTGGACCTCACAAAGCCGATGAGAATTAAAGTTCAACCTGACAATTGCTTCAAACCTGTTTTGAAACTTTTGTTTGGGTGAAACTACACTAAGAATCCCACTGAGTTCTTCACAGATGGAAAACTCAGGTGCGCTCCATGCATCATATGTTCTTATTGACCTCTGCACTTTGTTGTCAAGTGCGTGAAATTTGTGAACTCTAAATGTGAACTCTATGATTCAATGACCTCTGGAGTGTGAAGTTTGTGATTGCTGTGAACTTGGTGAACTGTGAGAAGTTTGTGAACTGTGTGAACTATACTTCCAACTGTTCAAAAAACTCTGTGAACTTCTGAACATGTGAACCTGTGAACTTGTGAACTTGTGAACTTGTGAACTTGTGAACTTGTGAACTTGTGAACTTGTGAATTTGTGAATTTGTGAATTTGTGAACTTGTGAACTCCATGGACTATGTGAACTGTGTGAACTGTGTGAACTGTGTGAACTGTGTGAACTGTGTGAACTGTGTGAACTGTGTGAACTGTGTGAACTGTGTGAACTGTGTGAAGTTTGTGAAGTTTGTGAACTCTACCAACTGACAAGTTGGGAACCCTCTGTGGGATCTCAGCTTTGTTAACTTTGTGAAGTTGTGAAGTTGTGAAGTTGTGAAGTTGGGCACTTCACAGCTTCACAACCTCACTGCTTTTGTGAAGTTTCACTTAGTGATAACCAACGCAACGTACAATAAATCTCTAATAATGTATCCACTCGGGACCTTCATTCTCATCTACCTTCTCATCGACCTCATATTGCTCAACATCATCAGCAGCATTTAGTGCATCTTCTTCGCCCTCTGCAGCATCTTCTTCATCTTCACCTCCCTCTCCTTCAATAGTTACTCCTTGAACCATACGTTCCCATTCAGCTCGACTCAATTTAACCATATTTCGCCACCTTGTACACTTTTCTCGATCGACCTCTTCGCTACAGCCCAGTGGGGGTGAAGTCCAGTTTACCAGAGTGCAAATCTTTTCTTGCCACCTTAGCCATATACGACATGAACGTTGCATGAGTGTTGAATGCAAAGCCTCCATTGTTTCTTTTGATGCAGCCCATAAGGGAACGATACCTGAATCGAAAACAGCATGTGATCATGTAAGCTTCGTCAAATGATCTTGTCTAGCCAATATCATACATACCTTGCCTGATCTCATCCCGAAGTACATCGATTTTATCCTGATATTCCAGGCCCCAGTTCATCATTTGCCTCGCCTCCTTGGCTATTCGGCGGAGCTCCTCCTCACATCGCTGTACATCTAGATAGGCCTCAATGCCATCTTGAGTTCGTGGATCTACGGCCCATGGTTCATTTGGATGGGTGAGGTCACCACAATCAAAGAACGGGTCCGTTATTTCCATCTGTTCAACTTCGATTAGGGTCGGTGTGGGTAGTGGCTCATTTGGGTCAAACTTGTCATTGTAATTACGTGCCAGACGATTATATGTTGTATGCTTCCTACGCTGCTCTGCAGCCCTCAAGATCCGAAGACGATTCATTTTGGCCTGCACATTGGTACCTTCATGCAAGGACCAGTTGTCAGTAAGTCTCAACAATAATCACGGGGGGAGCTGGCCAACCTACCTCGCGCTGTCCCAGCTCGCCTTCGCTGCTCAATTACCCCGCTTTTGGCCTCAACTAGTCGATTTTTGGCTACCTGTATCTTAATCAAAGGTTTTGCTCTTTCGTCTAGACCAATTCAACAGTAAGGCTGTTTGATTTCAAGAATTCACTGCAAATGAGGTAAGTTAGTTGCCGACCTGATACCCCTGTGAGTTCAAGGAATTCCACAGTGCCCAATTTGCCTGATATATCTTCCATAGCTTCCTCAAGGTGAACCATGGTGTTGGGTAATGACAGCATGGCCTGTTTCTTACGACCTCCCCGTTTGGACCTTTTTCGTCTCTGTATTGCAGTTAGTCTACCTCTGATATTGAAATCATTCAAATCACTCATTCGACCACAAATATGCTAGATATGGTAGTTAAAAACCTACTGGGCGGAAACAAGCTTTTCCTCTAGCTCCACTAGCTCACCCAGCAACTCCAGATAGTCCGAGCTGCTTTGAGTTAATGCTTGACTCTGTAGTTCTTTTTTCTGATTCCACTGTTCCTCAAAGTAGGCCACATTGAAACCATGTGCCCTTTCCAGGGCTGCTAACCTTTCCAGGCCCGTCTTCAATTTCGCTTGGGTCTTCTTAAGATGTCCCAAGGAACATTGAACTGATCATGGACGTCCTTCATATTCAGTTAGAAGTGATACATATAGTCTGACAGCATCATCCTTCACTTACCTGCATTCATTCTTCCAAGATCGTTCTTGTGAAGCGCAGCAAAATGTAAGGCATTGAGGCGATGTTGTTTGGTGCAATATCGCAGTCGCCGCACCAAGGGTTTGAATTTTGCCCATATACGCTCACTACCCTCTCCATCTGTGAGTCCCCATGCTTTATTCAGCCGTGGATTGTAATCGAGCTGACAAGTCCATTTGTGTACAAACGAATGGAATAAGCTGGTTGCAAATTTAAGCCAATTGAACTCTCGTTCGATCGGGAATTGGTTCCGCTAAGATATGTGGGATGTAGTTATCAGGATGCCATCAAATCAGATGCCCATAGATAATAGTAAGTCTTGACGTACTTTCTCAATGCCCTTCTTGATATTGCACCCTATGTCATACAAGACACCCAGCTTGCCATCACGTTTGCCGGGTCGCCCTTCGGTGGCTCGCAGAAGACAATTGATGAGTGCGAGAGGGTATACATTCCTACACACAAAGCATTCTGTAAATGTGTCTCCAAGGTAACAAGTCCTGGCTCAACTTTTCACCACTTTGGATAATGCTGATGAGCTTAAGGCATTGATCGTGCCGGCAGCCCAAAACCTCAAGGCCAGTTTCGTCATTTCCTTTCCAATGGGTCTTGCCACGTACATCATCCGCAGCTGTATGCCTAGCTGAGCATGGATCCTTTTGCAAAGCAGTGTCAGCAGCTGTCAAAAAAACGTTGTAGGCATTAAATGTAAAGAGATCTCACAACTTCTGCTTCTGCCCAGTGTTGTTTCCCTGGGTTTGCTCTTGGCACGGGTAGACTCTCGCGCATCGCCTCTATCTCGTCAGGAGGTAGGAACATGGCGGGAGTAATGATACCTCCCAATTCAATACTGGCAGCCAAGTGACGCCGGTGTTGGAAGTTGCCATCGAGGCACACACAGTGACATGGTTCACCATCTGGCAAAGCGTCTACATCGGGCCCAAAGCATTGGGGACACTTGAATGCTAGCTCATCATAATCGGTCAGCCGAAGTGCCTTGGATGCCGCCTCATCTGTCATAATAAGCATTTGTCAATAAGCATCCATAGCCGCCGACAATGTTCGGTTCCATTCGCGTGCCTGGGTTTGTATTGGGGGTAGTCAGGCTTCACAGAAACTTCTATCGGTGAGAGTGATATACATTACTTTTTCTCCCCCTTTTGCAAGAAATATTGGATTACCAGGGTCCAGAAACTCCGCAAGAGCAAGTCCAAACGGCTGGAAACCAATGGAGCAAAACTTCCACAGGATATGAAAAAACCTGAGTAGTTGAATGCTGATTGCTGAAACAGGCCGGTCAGGGGTACCTCCGATAAATCCTGCGTGGATGAGTCGCACCTGTTCATTCGCATAACATTTACAAAATGGGATGGATATCTGTTGACGGTCTGGATACAGGTACACATGGAAGTGAGTGAACCTAAAGCCCCAATGTACACCCGATCAATACTAACAACATAAATCCAAAACATCCAATGTGCCAGGTGTGCCCTGACAATTGCATTCTTTCTTGAAGTCATGATCAAAGGTTTGGGGATTCGACCAATCCTTAGTCAATTGCTGCATCTCGAGGAAAGCTGGAAACATCCCAGGATGGCGAGTACGCCATTGGACTTCTTCATGTGCTCTGCGCCCAGAGTAGAATCCCCTGTTCAGACCCTGCGTAACATCATCAACATCATCTAGGTTAGCATCGGGTGGATCGCTAGTGGGATCCTCCAGTGGGGGAAACATCTGCATGTCGTCCCGCGCATCTTCATCTTCGTGACCTGTGTCTTCGGGGTTGTTGCCGGTATAAGTGACAGCATCCATATACACATCTCCTGATCCAGAAGGAGCGGGTGGCAAAGGACCTTCACCACATAGTTGTAGAGCCCTTTGACGAGATTTAAGCTTCATCGAAAGCACACAAGCGTCCAGTGCATTTTGAGGTTTGCGAGTCAGTCGTTCAATTGCATTAAGGCGGTACTTCTTCTTGTTTGCCATGACTTTTAGGATAGGTGGTGCAGATTGCGACTATGGATGGGTGCTTGCTTACGGATGATTTAAGTTATGTCTAGTCTACCCATTTGGACAAATGGGTTGCACCTTGCAAATTCCAGTTCAGTCGCTTGCTGTCAAGCAATTGACAGCCAATATCCCATATGCCTTCTTTGGGAATCACTACATGTATTGCATCAATGGTCCCTGTTTTGATCTATTACATCCTAAAGATCCCAACGAAAGGGGAGATTATAGCGCCTGAAAAAGGGCAAGCTGGCAACTGAACTGGCCTGAAACGGATTGGGGCACACTATCCGTCTGTGTACCCCATACAATTGGTGGGTGCTATGTACCGAACCTTTTGGATGACTCAATCAGTAACCTATTGATTTTGAGGCCCAAGCGCTCAGGAAATCATCATTGCAAAGGCAGTATATATATTGGCAACTAACCTGGACCTATGGTGCATAGGTTCAGGTTACCTTCCGTGGACAGAACACCTGGTGTGTTCTTTGAAGGAATGAATATATAAATAATTATATATTCATTCCCTTGCTACACCCAAAGAAAGCATAACCTGACATGATTCTTAGCCAATGATGTGTACTAGGGTGATGCAATTGAGACAACAGTACTTCAGGTTGTCTTACCTAGCAGATTTGACAAAATAATATTGATTGTCAAATTGGAAATATGTGATATGTTCAAATGTGTGACTTTAAGGCCTGCCAAAAAAGAAAGCATAACCTGAGATGATTCTTAGCCAATGATGTGTACTAGGGTGATGCAATTGAGACAACAGTGCTTCAGGTTGTCTTACCTAGCTGATTTGACAAAATAATATTGATTGTCCAATTGAAACATATGTGATATGTTCAAATGTGTGACTTTAAGGCCTGCCAAACCAGGCAACAGTCAACTTTGATGGGATGACTTTTTTCACAGAGGCCCCAAGGTCTTTTGGAATGTTGCAATAACTTACTGTGTTTCAAAAGTTGTCTCCCGCAACTGATGAGACAAAATGATAATGTCAAATTGACCTCTTTGACATATGTGATCTGTTATCAGGTGTGACTTAAAGGAAGCCATCCAACCCCTGGAATGGTGAATTATGGGATAAATTTTTTCACAGAGGAGACCAATAGTGGTTTGGAATGTTGCACTTATTTACTGTGTATCAAAAGTTGGACCAATAGTGGTTAGGAATGTTGCACTTATTTATCAAAAGTTGTCTCCCCCCACTGATGAGACAAATTATAATGTCAAAATGTCCCCTTTTGAACATGTGATATGTTAAAAAGTGGTACTTGATGGTCTGCCTACCTACCCCTGCAACAGTGACTTTGCAGGGGTAGGTAGGCAGACCATCAAAGGCATAATAGTGGGTTGAAATGCTTTATAGTGTTCCCAATTCACTATTACACAGTCATGCCCATCATTTGGCCACACATGATGGTCACCCAAAAAATTGATTTGTAGTGTGATCCTTTTGTTGGGTCACCACACATGAAAAGGATCACACTAAATCATATCCTGACTCAAAAATGAAATCATTTTATTGTTCCACCCAATCAAAGAGTAAAGTTATACAATCATGGAACAAGTCTTAATTTCTGCTGATAATCCAAACACAAAAAGTTTTATTTGAGCACCGTCCCAGCCCAAAAGGGGTCAATTTCCACAAAACTGGCCTTAAGTGTCAGAAGGACAACCTTCTCACTTGAACGTGCATGAATAGTGTGTGGGTGATTACTGGATATATATCATACAGCTTAAATTTTGAGCTTATCTGAAAGACCCACAAAGTTCTTTTGGTAACATCTATTCATGTCAAAAGAGTTCAACTGAAGTCCGGGCATCCCCCAAAGCCAAATAAAACTATGCAGCATTGCCTCCACAGAGGAAACCTCATGAATAGTTGATAGGCACATACTATAAATATATCACACAGGGTCAAGTTTGAGCTTATCTCGAAATCCCACAAAGTTTCCTTGGTCAGGTATATTCCCACAACTGGGGTTCTCCACCTGCACGGAGGAACCCAAATGCAGTTTCAAGTATGAAGAATGACCACCACAGAGGAAATTTCAAGAATAGTTGATAGGCCCATACTATAAATATATAACACAGGTTCATCTTTGATGTTATCTCAAAATCCCACAAAGTTTCATTGGTCAGGTATATTCCCACAATGAAGATTCCTCAAAATCCCACAAAGTTTCATTGGCAGCAGGAATACATGCTACCCATGAAATCATGTTGTCCCCGGAGGCAACTAAAGGGCCAAGCCAATAACTCTGTTAAGGAATGTTTTACACAAATTAACATTAACAATCCACAGTGTAAGCTGTCATTATTAACATTAACAATCCACAGTGTAAGCTGTCATTTATGTATCAACATAAAGCAAAGCTTCAATTGAAGCTGGGGGTTTATCTCAACATCCAATAGAATTTAATGGTTAGGAAGACTTCCATAAAGTCTGACCTGACAAGTGTGTGAAGGATTGTTTTACAGACATTAACAGTGTTCAGCTAGCTCCATACCATATGAACACACTCTATCTCAACATGTAATAGAGTCTCATTTTGCCTTCCATAAAGCCTTCTTCTATCCTCACACGTGTGCCACACATTCACATGTGCCACACGTGACATTGGGCATATCCAAATGTCTGTTTGATTTCACCTTGTGTTGATTGGGTATATAAAAATCTGGGTGTGCTAGTGAGTACCCAGATCAGTACTACCTACCCAGATAATTATGATTACAGTATGATTACTTCTTTATTACCCCACACATAACCCCAAATAGATGTATGTACGGATGGGCAACTGGTGGCTAGGCACGGGGAACTGTATCCGGCACTAACTCCCACTCAGTGTATCATTCAAACCTATGTGACATGAGCATCCACCATTCAAACAAACCACCTTTACATTTAAATCAATCGGAATCAAATACTTTGTCTACGAGGACGTGGACACATTCTGGGAATCACGCGCCTGATGTAACCCCCTGTTACACATGTTTAGGCGCAGATGTACACATGTACAATCGAGGCTAAACGTGTTACATAATAATTCTACACAGTTTCAAGCTGTCTCAAGGGTCCACGGGTACAAAAAGTTGTGCCCCAAGGGCTAAATGTGTATACTGACTACCTGTCACTCGATAATCAAATTTTCGAGTGACAGGTAGTCAATCAAAAATTTGCTCCTTCTTTCTCATCAGAACCAACCAAAGTCGATGGTCTCACATCATCCATTTATTTCTCCTTTCATCTCCTCCGCATCATCAATCACACGGAACAATCTCTTTCCAAACTCTTCTGGTGTCTTTCAACTTTTGCCAAGAAACCATTTAAATCTTTGCTTGTTTGCTTCGAACCTAGTTCACCGCGACGCCAAACCCTGAAGCTAGAAGCAGATTGATATAGTTGGTTCCACTGGCAACTGTGTGATTGCACAGACTTATTGTTTGAAGAGTTTTTTTTGACGTGAAGCAAATTTTGATTCCTTTATACTTCTCTTCTCAATCCTCATTTTGTTCTGACTTTTTTTTATTACTTTACATTTCTCTCCTCAATCTTCATTTTATACTTCCTCCAGTCTCAACCTCGTCATCTGATGGCCAAATACAAATCTCCAAGTACGCTCAAATCTCGCAATAACCGATCCAATCAACAACATCAAGCACGTTCATCCAATTGATTACCCAATGCACGAGCTACAAAGAAAGCGGAACTCACCAAGCGTTATGGATTACCGGCCGATGCGAAGTTCCTTTTCTTCAAGAAAGGACGATGTTTTGGTAAACCACACCTTAGCTTATCTTACGGGACAGTCGTCTGCCTTGATCTGGACACATCCGAGCTCCTGCTTGTCGTACGGTTTGTACAAAGGGACCTCAAAAACCAAGAACTGTTTGATTCTTACAATCATGCGATTAGCACGGTTTACCAGCATGCCAAAGCTAGAGGGGAAATCAAGATTAATGGTGCTACTTACCGTGGGAGGAGGCAAGGTCGCAAGTTTGGGAAGATGTATGCAGCAGGTTTCCGTCCAGGTTTTGAGGCCGATGTCAAGGGTGGTGAGCGCACATTTTCATTTGATCGTGCACGGGCAAACCAACTAATATAGTTTGACTGATAGGCCACTATACGTGGAATGCAGCCACAGCCGCCGATCTATACAAGATGGAGGAGGACTTGAAGCGCCAGGGCAATCTCCCAAGAATAGAATCTTTCTTTGCGGAAAGATTCAGTGGCCTTTCCTTGTCTGCATTCGAGTCAAACACATCGATCGCAGCCCGAACCCATGCGCCATCTTGGGCGAATGAGTCCTTCTACGTATCACCGAATTCCAAGGTTTTTGGATCAAATATCACAGTTACTTTCGATGAGTTTGCCAATAAGAAACATAAAGATCGAGACGTTTCTAAATACACATTTGGCTTTTTCGGGTTAGTGGACCGAGTCACCGGGGACCTTTACGAGCGAGGATCCACCTCACCACAAGGCGATACGAGAGGTGCCCGGTTTGCACTGGATGACTACAACTTTGACATCAATTTAGATGCATCTGATAGTGTAATAGAGATGCTGTGGAACTCTCAAGTTCACCATCACACAACCCCATCAAAAACCTATAATGCACGTGGGGTGCAGGTTGGACCGGCACAGGCTGAAATCACACGATTTGCATGCTCTTGCCAGATTTCACAGGCGTTGGTGAATCGGATCGATAAGGTCAAGTCTTTGCAAAGTGAGATGGGTGAAGATGTTTGGGTAGTTTATCAATCCGCCGTTTTGACTGGTTACAAAGAACAAGCCCATAAAAAAATGAAAACTCTGGCTCTCAAATTAGGAATTTGGAAGGATGACTTCTGAGCGTTTTGTAGTAGTACAATTCACATGTGGTCACATGAACGATTGTGTTATTTGGGATAATTGTTACATTTATTATATTTTGGTGGTCTGTTCTTTCTGGCTGTCTCATCCTTCCTATTACTCGTATCTTTCAATCAAAAGTATGGTATTGTCTTCAGATCGGATCTAATTTTTCATGCTATTCATTAAAACTTGTTTCCGAAATCTTTTTGGAGAGTAATCTGAGCCGAGAATGCAATGGCCAACTATACTATGTAATCATAGTACCTCACAACTTCACTTATGTTATGAAGTTTTGAAGCTGAACGTTAAATTGAGAGTCAAACATAACCAGATGCGAGGTTGGGAAGCAAATGTCAAGCTACGTATGAGATTGGTAGATCGCGTGTGAAGTTGTTGTGAAGCTACAGATTTGTAAACATCGACCTCAAAAGAAACGATTGTGTGAAGTTATTGCCTATTGGATTGCCTATTGGATTATGTTCCATGAGCTTGAAAACATGCAATTGGGTTCACAACTTCACATCTTCACATGCTGTGTGAAGTTAACTTGAAACAAGACTCATTCTGAAGTCGTTTGTGGTTGTGAAGACTCATTGTGAAGTCGTTGTGAAGCTACACATAAACAGCTCACAACCTCGGCCATATTGACAAATGACTACTTGACGTAGTCGTTTCTGATCACAAAGACTCATTGTGAAGTCATTGTGAAGCTGCACATGCTCACAACCTTGTTCATCACTTCGGGCAAGCAATGCAGGGTATTGATCCTATTAACATCTAATGGCTACATACAACATTTAATCAGTCAGCAAGCTGCTCGCTGGTCGTCTTTGAGGCTTCTGTTTTATTATCACTATCATTGGTATCACTAGTATTGGAATCCGGTTCGGAATCACTTTCTATTGATACATGGACAGGATCTCCCAATCCCAATCGTAACCGAGACTCGTCATGTTTGCGGTATCTTGCTGCCCTGAGGCCCTTGGCTAGCTTGGCAAAAACTTTGCAGTTCACATCATATAAACCTGTCCAGCCATCTGAATTCGTGTCGCGTAACAGGGTCCAATCGGAGTTTAAGAGAGGGATGGGAAGGGATGGACAAATTGTTAATTCTACAGATACGTCCTGGTTCCGCCGAACCATTGCTATTACAATAGGTGTAATTAGGACGGGAGGAGGGGTAAAGAAGGGGGGAGTGTACATGGTTGCCGTGTCTAGTTTAGAATAGTAGATCACTGGTTGGTTATAAGTATTGGCAATCAGTGTCGTTCCTCCGGGCATAGGGTAATATAAGTCTGATGAAGCTGTGTCGTGTGGGTTTTGGAGGATGTCGAGAAAATGCTCAATGGTGTAATTGACACATAGCGAAGGAAGGTGTTGTTTGTACCAGTCGTATCTTGATAAAAGTTCTTCTTCCATCTCCTTGCGGATGATTGGTGCGTCCACTTCATCCCGGCCGAGCGAAACAGCAATTGAAGCAAAAGCACAAAGGCCATTTCCAACTACATCGGTGACAGATATCAGAAAGGGGTGTAAGTATGAGGGTATGTCATCCATACAAGGGATAGCCTGAAAACCAATGCACATCAATGCACAGGTTAGCGTACATCAAGAGTATGAAACAAAGGGGGAAGGTCTATACCTCTGGTAAGTTACAGGATGGTGTTATTTGGTTTGCCACGTCTTCATTGTTCTCGGCGGCGGCGGGGGCGTATTGACACTGAAGAGGTGTTAACAATCATTGAATGAGGTGTTTAAAGTTTCAAAATTTTCAGTGGGTAATTGATGTAAAGCTTACATTGGATGCTGAATCGGTTTGAGAAAAACCAGAACATGATCGCAATGATCTGTTGCGCTCACCTGTTGAGGCCAAAATGGGAGCTTTTGCTGGTGTGGCAGAGGCCTTGGCACGTTTGGTACGTGATGAGGTGTTGCTTTTGTTCGATGTGATTCTTCGGTTTATCTACTGGGCTAGACGGTTTACTCTTCCTGAGTTCTAACTGCCGTCTTTCCCCCCTTCTTTTTAGGCCTTCTTTTT